>NC_090275.1:52862235-53165068 GCF_040414725.1 Anabrus simplex
TGATCACATTATTCTTAGACCCAAAAATGTTACTATATCGGTCATCCCTTCTGAAAGAAACGTGATTTCCAACTCGGGTAAGAGCCATCTCCACAGCTGCATGATTAAGAGGAAAGGCCTTTCTGAACTTCAAAGGATAAGTTGCACTTTCGGAGAGTAAGCTGTTAGCCTCGGGAATGCTCAATTTTGTTTGCCGGTTAGCAGCGAGATTGCTGAATAGCAGAGTGAGCCTGTTTGTGCTTGTACTTCGCATTCCATTCAGGAGGTATTTTGTCTTGAGTGGTACAGTGAAGTGTAGCTAATATCTGTCGCGTGATACGGTAGCCTATATCTGGACTAGGAACATAATCGAGTGAAACCGACTACTGTGGTGGATATTTGTGTTGGTGATAACCTAGTTAAATGGATATGGAAAATGTTGTAAAATTCCTTAATAATGAAGACAAAATTTAAATCTGTCAGAAAGTGGACTGGCATACGTGTGCAGAGGTCGCAAATGTTGAAACTCGCACCTTCGAGTTGTGACTCGATCACTCAAGTTGGTTGAAGTTCTGTTCGATTGAAAATGGCGGCCAAAGTCATTTCTCGCATTTGCACATGTCGAGTGTAACCTCCAATTCATCGTCTAAGAGTGTGACCAGAAAATAATGTTTAATAACCCATTGCTCTGAAATAAAAGGCTTATAAAAACATTTGTTTTAGAAAGAGTGTGATCTGCAATAATTCTTCGATATTTTTGTTGGCCCCTGTGCACATGATTTCTTATTTGTTGTCTGGTGTTTTTCACACCTTTCAGGGTACCGGTACATGTTATTTTATAATCCCCAGCAGAAAAGGTTTTCATATTTGTTCTCTTGTGTTTTTCACACCTTTGAATACTTTTCTCTCATCTTTAGAAATGGTAGATAGGCCTATAGTTTTCACTGTACCTGCGGATATATGACAAAAAATGCCCTTAAAGATAAAAATTTCATTGTTCCGTATTGAAAAGTATCACAGTTAAATTGAAATAATAAATATGGTAGTTCAACCTATTCAATACAAGTAAATAAGAGACGTAGAGATTACATTCTTATTTAATTAAAAGTGGAAACGGTACCGGTTTCGACCCCAGTCTGGGTCATCATCAGCCAATTGTAACTCGAAAAACAATGCATAAGTAAGAAAGAAGTTAACGGTCAAGTCCACACAATATCAGTTGAAGAGGCGATATAAAAATGACGGGGGTAGGCACTGTAAAATTCAGACGAAGTGGAATGTAAGTCACTTGAAAGAAGTAATGCGTAATCTTCCGAGCATCAGCACGGCACACGCAATGTTTGGCACTGTTTCACAATGTTCACGAAAAGCAGAGAATAGTTAAATGAGTCAGACTGCATACACCGTCAGGCACAAAGTCACAACACAATCCAAATATGAAGATCTAAAGTCATGAAGAAGCCGAATCTGTTCAAAACAGATTCTCCGCCATAGGACAACACATGCATGACTCCAAGCACAATTTCACCAATATTGAAAAAGACATGAAAATACTTAAAATCATTAACAAAGGCCCCCTCTTAAACACTACTGAAAATTGTTTTATTCACCTTGACCAATACTTCAACCCCAATTTCAACTTAAACGACATTTCTGAAAAACCCAACATCCTATTTGACTTCCTAATTCTTCTTCTTAAAAATTCTAAATTTCAAAACCTGAATTCAACTTTCCATGCCTTACAAAGTTCCTACTCACATTATGTACCTCCAGTAACCCACCCCGCTAACCCACCCTGAACTATCCCTCCTTCATCCCTATCTTATCCTTTCTCACCACCTTTTAACTTTAAACCCTTTTAATCTTTCCTTATCCACTAATCTTCTTTCTTTATTAACTTATCCTATTTTTCTTTTCACCTCTATATTAAAAAAAAAAAAAAAAAGAGCTACATTGCCACCTTCATTTTGGGCCCTCACTTTCAAATTTAAACTCATGCTTTGTGTCCACCAACTTCGACTACTTCAATCACGACCTGAATTTTTTATATTCAAGAAATAGCGCACTGTGCATACACGTTTTCATTTGTTTCCGGCATTGCGCTTTTTACCATTTTTTTCTATTCACTATTGTTTTTTCACGTCAACTGTTCTAAAAATCTTCAAGATCATAATTACGTATTCAATTATATTGAATCGTATTATAAGTGTATATATATGTATATATAAGTGTATATATATAGGCACATTTTCGTGAACTAAGCAAATACTTGATCTTTAATCTATCCTTCAATCTCCGTCAGCGTATGAAACTACAGCACTTGACGTTGTAAACATTGCGCCGATCTTCTGGAGCTTGCAAGTTACTTCGGTTGAGCTGCTCGTCTTCGGCTTCTTCATGACTTTAGATCTTCATATTCGAATTGTGTTGTGACTTTGTGCCTGACGGTGTATGCAGTCTGGCTCATTTAACTATTCTCTGCTTTTCGTGAACATTGTGAGACGGTGCCAAACATTGCGTGTGCCGTGCTGATGCTCGGAAGATTACACATTACTTCTTTTAAGTGACTTACATTCCACTTCGTCTGCATTTTACAGTGCCTGCCCCCGTCATTTTTATATCGCCTCTTCAACTGATATTGTGTGGAGACCGTTAACTTCTTTCTTACTTATGCATTGTTTTTCGAGTTACAATTGGCTGATGATGACCCAGACTGGGGTCGAAACCGGTACCGTTTCCACTTTTAATTAAATAAGAATGTAATCTCTACGTCTCTTATTTACTTGTATTGAATAGGTTGAACTACCATATTTATTATTTCAATTTAACTGTAAAAAATGCCCTCATGTCGGAAAAAAATCGTATCTAGTGTTTCCATATCCCTGTTGGATAGTTTATATTCATACATTCATTACTACATTTTCTCGCTTAACACGTTCTTTTTCCTAGTCCCATGCAGAAACGTCTTAATGAGGTTTCATTGTATTATGAAAGAGCAGCTAAATTGGATCAGTGGAGGAAAAGGAGTAAGGCAAAGGAAACTCATAAATCCTTACTACTATGGTCATCTGACGAGAAGTCTCGTGGTTGAACGGGTAAGCTGTGTGAGGGGTAAGCATGGCTGCCACGCAGCGCCTATTTCAAGTCCTGCGGTTACTCTTGAGAAATTAAGTGTTGTTATAAAGCTTCAAAGTGAGAGTGCAATTACGCTTTAGTTACACATTTAGCCTACTACAGTTACAGTTATAAGTACTGCAAATTAACAAGCTTTCCTTTATTCAGAAATGTAGGTTAGTTATAAACCAGTTTCCTGCTATCGCAAGCCTAAAAGCATCACTTCTGAAGTGCCCATAATTGCCTATTTTATGTTTTTGTGATAATTTCTGTCTGTTGATGCCTAAAGCAGCCTTTTTATGCAATTTCTTCCCCATTTGTTTTTTCCACACAATTGTCGTACTTGCATTTGTATAGGCTGGAATGCCGACCTGGTGTCCATTAAGGACCACTTCTATGGAATCTCTGACACGATGACAAATCTTGAGATAAGAATAAACCCTCAGTAGAAAATATCAACACTGTCTGGCAGATTTCCAAAGTCCTACAGGAAGCAGCATGTAGCATAATCCAAGCAGCAAATGTCAAACTGCAGCATGGACTAGAGCATAATCCAGGATGAACAACCAATGAAGTGATTGGTAATATTTTGCAGGGTAGTTCAAAAACTCCAGCACAAGTAATTCTTGAACTACATGAAATCGCTGAAATGTAGTTCTGCCCTACTGTTTTGTCTGTTGTAGATAGTGGTATGAAAATATTCTGCATGATAAGATAACAGATAAGCTTTCACTCCCAAAAATCTTGAGAAACATAATTCTTGTATGGAGTAGTGTAAGTAGACTGGAAACTTAAAAGAGAAATCTAGCATTCTGTTTCTAGGTTTTGTACCTAAGTTATATTTTAATCTTTCTTGAACTTTAGTGCCTCTTTAGGCATGAATTTCTGGGATTTGGCTGTTTTTTCAAGTGCTTGCACCTTAAATTGTGTGTGCCTTTCTGCCTGCCTATTTTGTGTATTTTTACATTTTGAAGGACCGACAGTTGCTTTAGGGTCATCAGATGCAGGCCTGAATGTGCAATTGCTGTTTTAACAGCATACAACTGCAATTTAAAAATGGGTGTGGGTATTTTGAGTACTCAGCCAAAAGGTTGGTTGGATCCTCAACAGCTCCATTATCAGCTGTCATAGATGGCCTAGGCGTCACTGGGAAATAAGGAGCGAGATAGTTTGCCGTTGCTTTCCTCACTGGACCAGACGTTGCTAAGATATATATCAATCAGCCAAAACCTGTCAAAATGCACACACCAACAGAACAAATTGACACTTCCACACGATTCATAACAGCAACTGCCTGCATAAGGAATGGCATTATTAGCATTGCTCATACTTAAGTTACTTTCATATTGTTTTAGTCAAGGATGAGACAGACAGGTCAATGAAAGTAACAAATCTGTTCTAACCCATACCGGAAAACATAGTGCACTCTAAACACTAGGTCTTGCCAGCAAAGGCAGATAAAAATGGTAATGAATTGAATTATATATCTAGGCTTTATTTTTATCCTTCCTATCACCTCCTTGGCTTTTGCCATAGAGGAAAGACTCGTACATAAATCTGAAAGGTGGTCTTTGCCTGTCTTCCACGTAAAATCTACTGGATGGATTATGCTAAAATTTGGCAAGCTTATAGCTGGAGCCTCTTCAGTTAACATAGAGGCCACTTACTATCACACTGTCTCTTGATGGGCCATGCAGTGAAAGAAAATGTGAAAGATGTCAGAGGAAAATGCCTGGGACCCTTAAAAGTCAATATGCTGAAGTCAACAGGTGAAAGGACAATTACAAGAAGAGCAATATGGCTTTCAAAATGGAAGATCAACACAAGAACCCATCTTCAGTATGAGGAAGTTAATGGAAAAACTCTAGGAACACAGAAAAGATGCATATGTTCAGTCCTCAGTCCTAAGGCTGGTTGGAACCTCAACAGCTCCGCCATGATATGGCGATGATATTCCTTGATTTAGAAAAGGCTTATACTATAGTGTACCTAGAGCAAAAGTATGAACAGTAATGCAATGGAAGGTATTTGGAACACAAATGAAACAATATGTCCAAGCAATGTACAAAAATTGTTGCAGCAGTGTCCAGAAACATGTGGAGAGAACAGAGTGATTTTGGAATGAAACTGGACTACGACAAGGAAGTGTACACTCTCACCACTGTTATTCATAATGGTCATGGACGAAATTGTGAAGAAGACAAAGGTAAAAGATGAGGAGCATTTCAAGCACTTGTAAGTCCAGCACGTAAAATGCATGGCCCAAAGTCTCAAAGATTTTCTAAAAATGAACTACACAGCGAGGAATAGAATTTAGTAACGATCACTACCATATGGTACAATAAACCCGCCTGGTAGCCATGATCATTAAGGCGTGAAGTCTATATGGTCTGACACCATGATTAGCCGGTTCGAGCCCCGTTGGTCAAAAACATTTTTACCATCAGAATGTTGATAATACCAATATACGTAAATGGTCCGTTATTGGATATTTATATATATATTGGTATTTTAAATTTACTCTTTCGGGACAAATATTTCAGATTCCCTATGGGAATCTACATTTATATCATCAGAATGTTGGCCGGCAGGGTAGGAGAGGTGGTGGTACACAATTTTTAATCACTAGATTGCATACCAAAAGTCTGGATTCAATTCTAAACCTCACCGCAGTGCTCATATGGAACGAGGGCATAGGACGCTGTTGATGGTAATTTCGTCTATCGGATGGACACGTAAAACCTTGAGCAGACTCCTTGGTGCTATTCGATAAGAGCAGGCTATGTGCCAACACAAGGTCTCACACTCTCCCTGTAGCTGAAGAAGGTCTATATAAGACCGAGACATACATTATTTTATACACTGAGTGCCCAAAGGTAATGGGAAGACACTGAATGTGAAGCTAATAACGAGTTGCTCCTCCGTGAACCCTCAAAACGGCAACAATACGGTGAGGCAACGACTCTACAGGTGTTGGAATCATTCTGGAGGGATCTGGACCCATGCATTTTCCACTGCTACCCACAATTTGTTTTGTGTAGTTGGTGCGGGGTTCATGCAGCGTACACCAGCATCTGCTAGTAGTTTTACGTCGCACCGACACAGATAGGTCTTATGGCGACGATGGGATAGGAAAGGCCTAGGAGGTGGAAGGAAGCGGCCGTGGCCTTAATTAAGGTACAGCCCCAGCATTTGCCTAGTGTGAAAATGGGAAACCACAGAAAACCATCAACAGCATCCCATAAATGCTTGATTGGATTAAGACAGGGGGTTTTGGAGGGCCAATCCATGGTCGTAACTTCACTGGAGTGCTCCTCCAACCACCTGTGTGCCACCACAGAGTGGTGACATGCTGCAAGTCCTGTTGAAACATGACATCTCAATCAAGGTACTCTAGGGCCAGAAAGGGATGCAGTGGTATCAAAGAATGTCCACATAACGTGCACCTGTCAGCGCTCCTTGCAGCCGAACAATGGGGCCTAATTGCAACCACAAGAATGCCACCCAGACCAGAACTGAGCCACCTCCCGCCTGGACATAACCTTGTTGAGAGGCAGGATCCTTAGCTTCATGGGGTATATGCCACACTCCCACGCACCTATCAGCTCGATACAACTGGAACCGGGATTCATTGGACCATACCACACACCGCCAATGTTCCATGGTCCATTGCCGATGTTCGCAGGCCCATGCAAGTCGTTGAGCTCTGTGTCGAGGTGTCAGCAAAGGGACACGAGTTGGTCGTTGGCTGGTGAAGCCTATGCAGTGCAATCCTGGTAGATATGGGTTCCTGACTCCCAACATTCAACTGGGCGGTCATCTGACTCACAGTACCCATCGAGCGTCCAGTATGGTTCTGCGGAGGCGACGTGATGTCTGTTCGTTAAACATCTGTGGTCTTTCCGTGCGGTGGTTTATGCGGGTGCTAACACTCTCTCTCTATGATACTGAAGAGCCACTCAACGCTGTGACCCAAGCGCCAATGATCATCCCACGTTCAAAGTCTGTTAACTAGCGATGTGCTACCATTGTCACGACACTGGTGTTTGTGATAGACTGCTTAGCTAGACGCAATGCTCAGGGATCATACACAGTTCATTTTCTAATGGAACACCCCTTCCCATGACTTGGCCACTCAGTGTATTTTGGAGTTGAAATCATAATGTATTGAATAGGTGGAACAAAAACGACAAGGAAGTGTGCGCTGTCACTCTTATTATTATTATTATTATTATTAATATTAATTGTTATTCATAATAATAATAAAAACAAAAAAATAATGTGGATTCTAGTAAGTCAATACGGAACAAACATGAAGTTTATAAATTGTAATGAAAATTCTTCTCACTTCATATCTGACCCCTCATGGAGAAATGGGACATCGGTTGGACATACAGTGCATACTGTCATATGCTACAATATGCATTTTCGAGCAGTACTTAAGAAATCACATGAACTACGTCTACGGCTTATTCGCCTGTGTGCAAGGCGCGACGGAAGGATCACCCATCCTACATGCACGGTACGAAGGCAAAGAGCGAGGAAAGGTAACCAACCCACTACTGCAAGCACCAGAATTCCTCAAATTTCTTTGTTTCAGGTTGAGGGACTGGCAAACATGTCACTTCTGCCAGCTACTCTCATATGGACATGCTTCTCATAATGTTTGTGTAGAGCACTTTAGCACTGCCATTGTCTCACAAGAAACCAGGCACCAACTACTATTGTTTGAAATCACATCAAACTGTGATGAATTCCATGCAGGTAATGCTGTGAGTACGTAACTTTAATACTGGATAAAGATGGGATAAAACACGACCTGGAGGGACAAGAGGTGGAATCAGAACAGATTGAAAATTAAAATGTTCACCAGGATGGGTGGATGTGAAGAATGCTCATACACCACACCCAGAAACTGATGATGATGATGAATATGAGACCTCTCGGTCATAATTTTTATATATTCTTCGTAGAAACTAAATGAAAAGCAAAATACAGGGTGTATACAAAATAATTTTGGAGTTTTAAGTAGTTAGTATGGCTACATAACCAACTTCAGCTGTCTGTTTCCTACATCGGATGAGAGAGCAACTGTGAAAGTTTGTATTGCACACGGCTAATTGTGATGTCCTCACCCTGTCATTTGACAGCGCCATACGTAGAGTTCTGGTTACAGATAGTGGCTCCTGAGCGTAAAGCTTTCTGTGCATTGCACTTTGCGAAGTGGTACTGAATAGGTGGACCTCCCCATCTTTGTTGATAGTGATAGCAATCAATAATCAATATGGACCAAAGTTGTTCCCCATTGTCAGATCAGTCGTCATGCTCCGGACGATAAGGCTATCTTTTGGTGGCCTGCAAGGAGCCCAGACCTTTCTCTGTGTGATTTCTTTTTGCGGGGGTATGTTAAGGATCACATGTTTTTACCACCGCTACCTGCCAGCCTACCTGAACTGAGACGTAGAGTTCCTGCAGCTATCACATTCATTACTCCAGACATGCTGACCAAAATGTGGAAAGAGCTGGAATATCGGTTGGACGTGTGTCATGTGACTAAAGGTTCTCACACTGAGCAGTTGTAGTGTGTGCTGTGAAAACTCATACAGTTACTCTTTCAGCTCATGTATGAATTATTATTGTATATAATACCTAAGAGAATTTACACACCTTTAAAACCCTGATATTCTTGTGTGTACACCCTGTTATTTTATAATGGATGACTTATTAATGGACTTAATTGCAATCAGTGGTGGATTTGAAAGTGCAAATTAAATGGCTCTAGTGAGCTATCAGGAACTTTGATTTCTCTATGGTACCATCCTTTTTTTCCTTTCTTTTTTTTTTTTCAAATGATGGTGTCAATCTAATGATTGTTAAACAAAAATAAAATCAGCCTCAATATTCTGTTCCCACCCGAAACTTCCATCTCAAAACATTTTCATTAATAAGGATGTCTCAAAAATAAACAACAAAATTGCAGGGGTGGATTCCTCATATGCACAGGAGACAGAAGGGTTATATAAACACAGGTCTGGAAATTCATCATTGCTGAGATATCAGACACTCAAGTATTGTAAACTGGTATTTGTAAGAAATTAACAGTAGATTGCCTTATAAGAAATGTTCAAAATGCCCACCCCTTGCCATACTGCTAGCTTCTGCTCATTTTCTCACTGCATCCTGAACATGCTAAAAAATATCAGGTGTTGTACATATTATTTGAAAATGCTTCCACGAAACGTTGATTCCTCCTCTACAGCAGTCGCATGTATTAACAACTTTAAGCATCACTCAAATGTATCTGTCTGTCATCTTCAATCAGTGCAGCAAGTCCGCTACATGACTCCTAACAGCTGCCTAAGTAGAACATATGGAGGAATTACACAAAACCTGGCAGCCAAAATAATTCACAATCAGAACATTCGTTAATGGACACGCTTTATCACTACAAAGTACACAAAGTCAAAGTTAATCAGTTATTGGATTGTTTCAATCAATAGAGATTTTAAACCACATCAATAGATCTATTGACTTTTAATTGCAAACGAAACAACCCATAGGATCCTGAAATTTCATCATGTCATATTTATACATAAAAACACAGGTTTTTAAAATAACTTATCATTTTATTATTACACATAGAACAATACTATCAAGACAACCTCCATAAGTTTAAGCAAAACGTGAAGTTTAAGAGCTTCAATCATAGCTTTTAGATTATTTTAAGTAATAATGATGTTATTTGCTTTACGTCCCACTAACGACTTTATGGTTTTTGGAGACGCCGAGGTGCCAGAATTTAGTCTCACAGGAGTTCTTTTACGTGCCAGTAATCTACCAACACGAGGCTAACGTATTTGAGCACCTTCAAATGCCGCTGGACTGAGCCAGGATCGAACCTGCTAAGTTGGTGTCAGAAGGCCAGTGCCTCAACCATCTGAGCCACTCAAACCGGCAGATTATTTTAAGTAGATGTAATGATTTTATAATTGAACAAGCCTAGACATGCTAAGAGAGTTTTTATAATTGTGGGTTGATGAAGAGAATGGTAATGTTCTCGAAACATGTACTCATGAAAGTATACAGATAATAAATTTGAGACTGTACTTGTAAGTACTGACAGGGCGGATCCAATAAGGAGCACTTTAAGTACCTCCAAACAAAATTATGAATATTCAGACCCATATTTATATAAATATTCAATCTGCACTACTTATGAGGTATCTGGCCCTGCAATTTTGCTGTGTATTTTTAAAATATTTATATTGTGTATTATCAAAAAGAATGTTGATTATTCCATTCTGAACAAACTGATAAGAAATAACTCTTACCTTGGATTATGGTTCTCCACTTTTGCCCTCAAGATACTAGGACCCAACAGTGTTCCCAGTTGGTTAAGACACTGACTTGCTGCACTTGACGTTAGCGAATTCTCACACTCCTGGAACAAAGGGGACTACTAACAGAAAGCATTCAATCAACCTTATTAATGACATCCACATATCAGAGTTCAATTTCCCAAATGATGATGATGATGATGATGATGATGATGATGATGATGATGATGATGATGATGATGATGATGATGATGATAATAATAATAATAATAATAATAATAATAATAATAAATTATGTTGGAACAGCAATGAAACTACCTGTTTCACTCCTTCCCCAAATTCACAACCGTATATTTAGAGATGCAGCCAATTTTCACAGCAATCACATAGCATAACAAAGGAACTTTCGTCTTTGTTTTTAAAACGTAACATGATCAGAATGAACCGTTACAGACTAACTAAAAGAATTCTCAAACTGGCCCTTTCATCTAGAACGAAGAACAGCTGGCTTTGTGAAATTGATACAGATCTCCAGGAAATCAACATCTCGGAAGACATAATACAGGACAGATGTAAATTCAGAACCAAAATCGACAATCACCAGTTTGAAGACAAACCCAACATGGGAGGCACCATAACTTGGACAGAAGAACGAAGGAAGAAACTCAGCGAGAAAATGAAGAGATTTTGGGAGGAGAAGAAGGCCAACACATCAGCTAAGCTGGTTCAGTCGAGCTTCTAAGTAGCGCACAACGATGTAAAAAAATAAAAAAATAAAAATAATAATAATAACAACAACAATAATAATAATAATAATAATAATAATAATAATAATAATAATAATAATAACAATAATAATATAAATTCTGCTTCTTCGTAATTGATAATGAAATTTTTCTTAGACATGATAATGCAGCTTTTGGGCTTTTGCTGTGTCAAGGAAACTAGGAAAAATTCTTAACGTTTTGCAGAGACTTTGCTCCGTGTCCTCAGAAGAGAAAACGTCTGACCACAAGGAAGACTTCTCTAATAATGAAGGTTTGAATTTGAGAATACTTTACCTTGGTTTATTGTAAGTGGTACTCTCGTTCGTAGAAGCCGCTCTCCCGTCTTTTATTCACCTGATGAGCTTGGTACCTGTTTAGCAACACATAGGAAACATCTTAACTGGAGCTAAGATGGCATCGTCGCTTCCCCCTGAGAAAGCTAGCACACAGCAACCGATCTGGTGATGAAAGGGAGTACCCTTTACAAAAGACCAATGTCACATGCAAACCATCAGTATTAGGGAAGTCTTCCTCATGGACAGACGTGTTTTCTCTTCAGAGGACATGAAGCAACATCTCTGCGAAACATTAAGAATTTCTACTCGTTTTCTTGACATGGCAAAAGCCCAAAAGCTGCATTATCATGTTTATTAATGCGGGCTGTGATATCAATCTAAAAAAAATTTCCTTTTTGCAAACATTTTAATGTTGCTCTAACACTGATAGGTTCTCGGTGACAATGGGATGGGAAAGCGCAAGGACTGGAAAGGAAGTGGTACGGCAATTACTGGGTCTCAAAATGGGAAACCATGGCACATCATTGTTGGGGCTACCAACAGTGAGATTTGAACATATCTTCTTCCGAACGCAAGCTTACAGCAACAGGACCCAAATCATGCTGCCAACTTGCTTGGTGAAAATGGATTAAAAACCTGGTAGAAAACTGGTATATTACCATGCAATATATATTATTGTTGTCAAGTCGATGACTATACCTGGCGACTGCATGGATGGAATGTCTCCAGATGTTCCTGTTTTCCATGAATCCTTTCCGTTCTTCCAGTGATACATTCATTGTATCTGTGATGAAGTCCGTGCATCTCAGTGCCAGCTGTCTAAGTCTCTGAGGGTTTCAAATATCAGACCATCTCATAAAATGACCCCAGTATGACAGCTGTAACCTTGGATAAAATATCTCAAGATACATATCTGGATTGATCTTCTGAATTACCCATTTGTTTGTCTTCTTGGCTGTTGTGCCGAACCCCCTTACCAACAGATCTAACCCGATGTAAATAGAAGCGCATATCGGGAGAATTGAGGTGCGGACCCCGATTAGGGAAGGCAGAAAGACAACCCTGAACTGAAGATGGCCCTCGTTATTAGTGAACAAGGATGATTATCCAAGACTACTACAAATGAAATGCTGAATAAACATAAGGACAGGGTTTATTAATAAAGTAGTATTTGAATCAAGAAGCATGAAAAAGAAGCCAATTGTACAAGACAAACAAATAAATAAAAACATGAACATACCATCTCAAGCATACTTTAACATCGTGGAGTGAGCTCAACATAATTAATAACGAAACACTAAAAATATATTATTACCAGCTCGCTGATTCAGTAAAAACATCGTTACAATTAGCATTCCAATCAAATTGCTGTGCAAACGGTAATATAAGCAGTATTCCTTTACGAGATTACATTATTCACACCACATATCTTTCCTTTCGCTATCCATGCAACAACAATAGAAGCATCCCACTCACACACACACACACAAAAAATAGTCAGCCCACACATCCAGAGAGATCAACATAAAAACGCAAGAAATTAAAGGAAGGTGTCAACAAGGTGCTGAGTACAGCATCTCTGGTCCAGAGATATAAAACAACAAAGGATTTACAGGCATGCGCGATGACAGAAAATAAGAATATAGACTTGGCCGACAGGCGGCTAGGCCGAACCCAAAGTAAAGACATGGCCAAATAAATAACAATGCTGTACCAAGAAAAGAAAATAAGGTACAGAAACAAGATTTTAAAAATTTAAATCAAAATTTAAATAAACTTTTTTTTTTGCTAGGGGCTTTACGTCGCTCCGACACAGATAGGTCTTATGGCGACGATGGGATAGGAAAGGCCTAGGAGTTGGAAGGAAGCGGCCGTGGCCTTAATTAAGGTACAGCCCCAGCATTTGCCTGGTGTGAAAATGGGAAACCACGGAAAACCATCTTCAGGGCTGCCGATAGTGGGATTCGAACCTACTATCTCCCGGATGCAAGCTCACAGCCGCGCGCCTCAACGCGCACGGCCAACTCGCCCGGTTTAAATAAACTAATTGATAGCCCATCTTTCACTTCGTTCAGACACTAGCATTCATTCGAAACATTCACACGAGGTGCCAATACATATCACATGACTCACCTTAACACAGTCCCAAGTCTCGCATATTCCAACAAGTAGCGTGCACTACGGGAGCACAATATAAACGTATATACATTTTTATATAATCAGGGAAAACAGGCAGGATCACATACCAAAGCCCATCAAGCTCGAGTTTCGTACAACCCAAATTAAACTTTTAGCCGACATGAAAGTCATGGCTTCATAGATGGCGAAGTACAACAAAACGAAGTGCACCAAAAATGCGATGAGTCGGAGACCAAAATTCCAGATGAACAGTAATCACAATAACAAGCACAGGCACTCACCACTCACACAGGTCATTACACGCACCGAAGTACAAAGATGCACATCGACCAGTTATCAAGGATTGTAAAAAAAAAATGTTTACAAACATCGTAATAATAAAGTAACAACTAAACGCACATACCTGTTATATACATACGTAACTTATGATATGAATGTAGTAAGGGCTCTTTTAAATAAGTTAAAAATCCACCTAAAACAGAGAAAGGTAATTCCGGACGGCCTGGGCTCCATTGTTAAAATATCTCGAGCAAGCAAGGCAAAGATATGCGTCAAAAGATAAAACCTAGTTGTCTCGTAAAAGAAAAGATCGTCAATACACATCATGCAGAGTGCTGCGCTCTGTAGCGCATCGATGGAAATACGTAAGTTTTTCCTTGAACTGACGTCGACACAACTCATTTGCATAGTAAAACATTGCATTTGAGAAACATGCTAATGGAGCATGGTTCATCGTTCAACACATATGTAAAATTCTTCACAAGCACTGTAGCTCAAATACACCAATGGGCTTTCCATCCCATTTTTTTATGGTCTAGCTCTCACAACCATATGTAGCTGTGAGAAAGACTAATGTCTTAACCATCCTAACCTTGGTGTACACATGTACACATTTGATAACCTTATTTAGATCTTTAAGTGCTGCCTGCCAAGTTTCAGCAAATCTACAACTGATGATTGCTCCCAGCAGACGGAAATTATCCACCACTTTGATAGCTTGCTAATTTGATATACTGTAAAACAGTGAACGTAAACACCAGATATTTCATTATAATAAACTTTTAGATTACTATAAACATTTCTCTTCAACATATTTCAAACCATTGAGAATTAATCATCAAAAATGTTGAAGATACTGTATTTTTATAAACTACTGTCATTGTGAGCAACTATCTTCACATCCAGCAAATAAGGGAGACGTTTAAATGTTCAGCAGACAGATGTAAATGGATCGATTGATTACAACTGTTGGCAAGTTATGAAGAGCAGCTTGAGGTGTAATTAACCGATCTCAACAACAATAGATAAATTAAAGCCTTTTACTCACCAATGCATAAAATATAGAATCAAAGAACTCCTCCACAACAGACTTGAACATTTTTTTTCCAACTCCTTTAGCAAGCACAGGCAACTGTTTACACACAGTTTCAAGGAACGTGACATGGTGAGCATAATGACGATGAAGGCATGCTTCTGCCACCAGAGGTAGTGCACTCATAACAGAGCGAGTTGCTTCGGGGATCTGAGAAATCTCAGATAGTAAATACACACACCTAGAAAACAGATAGAAACAAGTTTTAAATACTGTACAACTAGGAATGGCACAATTTCTCTTAAAATTTTGTTTAATAATAATAATAATAATAATAATAATAATAATAATAATAATAATAATAATAATAATAATAATAATAGCATGTGGACTCTGGAGAGGCTTGGTGCAGGTCTTTCAATTTGATGCCATATAGGCAACCTGCGCGTCTGTGAAGATGGGGCCCTATCGATGATGACTTCTAATGCTGAAAACGTAACAAACACCCAACCCCCCAGCCATAGGAAATAACTAATCGAAGTTAAAATCCCCGACCTGACCGGGAATCGAACCCGGGACCCCTTGAACCAAAGGCCAGCATACTAAACATTTAGGGCCGATTGCAGAAACGATGACTAGTTTTAAGCCTTAGACAACTTCTACCTAAACGACATCTGAAACTAGCATGGTCTTCTATTGTATAAACAATGTTCAGTCGATGTTTAACTAGACATCGCGTAAAGTTTCAATATTGGTTTGAAAATGAAGATAGAGGTACCTTTCATGTTACTCTTTGCATGTCACAACCAATGAAATTTGTTGGTGCACGCGCTGAACGCCAATCAGCTGTTTGTCTTCCTACACATTACTCAAATACGGCTAAGCTTGAGAATGACTTCCACACAGATAAGAGTATCGCTTTCGGTGGAAATTAAATCTCGTAATATTATCGACACTAAGCGACACGCCACCGTATGGGGAAGTGTAGCTTTGATTATAGCGTTGTTACAGTGAGTGTAATCTACTCATAAATAAGGCAGTTTCGACAAAGAGAGGATGAAGCAATAGTAATGTGTAACCGAGTGTGTTGTACGGGCCGTATAGATGTAGCTTGCATTCTGGAGATCATAGGTTCGAAATGCATTATCAGCAGCCCTGAAGATTGTTTTCCATAGCTTCCCTATTTTTTACACCAGACAAATATTAGGGCTGTTATTATGGACACAGTTCTTCTTCCCCAGTCCTCTTTAAACAATAATCACCACTATCACCACCACCTGCCTTTTCCGATCTGATAGTTGCCGAAAAGTTATACGATTATATATATAAAACCCATACAACCTACTTTTTAGTTTTCATTATTATGTGTGTTTACTTGGCAGTAAATATAAGTGAATCCCACCTGGTTGATGTATGTGACAGCCCTCTGACGATCGGGACACTTAATTCCGATATGTAGGTTGTCGAAGTGACCCATAATTCCATGGATATTACCCCATGTATATAATAAAATATATTGGTTGCCAAGAATTGTATTCAAGTTGACAATTACCGGACTGTCCCTTTGTCAGTCTAAAGAAACAAGTCTCTCATAAAGCGAAACTTTAATTTAAGATCTATCTCCCTGTATATGTCAAACGAATTGTTGCGATTTAGCAGTGGGCAACCCACAGAGAGGCCATCGGACTAACCTTTCTTCCCGGAATCGTCTCAACATGATAATACAAATTATATGTTTCATGGTATATAACCTCTGATTCTGATTCACCCCTCTCATTTGAGGTTAAACAGTGCTCTCAGCAGTGTTTAAACATGACCGGTTGAACATCGGTTTTAGATAGTGTCTACTAAGTGATAAATAACATCTCTGCAATGCGGCAGCCATACTTTGGCATTGTTTAACCGTAGACATCGTCTAAATACAGTTTCTGCAATCGGCCCTTAGCCATGGAGTCAGACATTTGATTTATTAATCTGCCTGAAATTACAGGCAACTAGAAAGATTGTTAGAACTGTACTTGCATAGGGCTGCTCTAGCTTATTAACAGTCTTTGCAGTTTCTGTAACAAATTTCTTCATGAACATGAATTTATTTACCTCTTCCACTACTGCATTTCTTACAAGAACCCTTAACTGTAAGAGTGAATAAAGAAATTTTTAAAAAAGAAGAAAGAAAGAAAACAGAAGTCGTTATTTATGAAAATTAAGTCAGCCTATAACATAAACCCTACAAAATCCAGCCATTTATTGTCCTTGTGGTCCAAGTGACATGAGAGAAGTCCTGAAGAATCATTTCGACCACCTACTGAATAGACCAGTTCAAAAACAAAATACAGAACCTGAAATCCAATCCTACAATGAGGAACCTCCCACCACCTGGACAGATTCATTCATTCATTCATTCATTCATTCATTTAGCTTCCACAGACTGTAAAATTACATATTTTGAAATATGCCAACAGTATAGGAGTTGTCAAGTGATTTCCTAATACTAACAATAATATATGCACAACGATGAACATTTTGAAAAAGAAGAAAAACAGAAACACCACATACCTCAATGTTAGGACAGCACATCTTAATTTTTTAAAATAATATTAATAACCAATATTTACAAGACAAAATAAAAATATATTGGTGTGGTGTTAATAATGTGAACATAACCAATGTGACATTAACATATTTTTAAAGCTATATACTAGATTACAAGTTAATAAGTAGTAGCATCATTACCAGCACTTCATCATGTATTCTTCTGTACTGTAGAAGCAGCTACTCAGCAGGAGATTTTTTAAAGCTGTGGTAAATGAACTGATGGGACTAATATCTTTAATCGTATTTGGAAGCTTATTATACAATCTGATTCCAACAGAGTCTACATGTCTCAAGGCAATGGTTTTACTCTTGTGCTCGATAAAAATATTATTTCTTGTTCGCGTCTGGTAACTGTGATTGTCAAAATTCTTTCTGAAGTGATCAATATTTTTTTCACGTGTAGAATGCATTGCATGATGTATATACTTGGTACTGGAAGTATCCTTAGTCTCTTAAATAATGGTCTGCAATGATCTAACCTGTTACGTCTCAATATAATTCTGATAGCTCGTTTCTGTATTCGAAAAATAACATCAAGGTTTGATTTGTAGCAGCCCCAGAGACCAATAGCATAAGTGATGACTGAATGGAAATATCCAAAATATGCTATTCTAACATATTCTTCACTACAACTATTAGACAAAATCCTTAAGGCAAAACAAACAGAACTCAGAGACTTCCCTATTTTTTTAATATGACAATCCCATCTTAATTTTTTATCTATATGGACACCTAAAAATTTTGTGGTCAACGTATTTTCAATTGCATTTTCATTTAATATAAGGTTGTGTTTTTTTTTGCAGTTTTATCATGGTAGTTAGATGCCTTGAATTCCATGTATTGGGTCTTTTTAAAGTTCAATGTTAATTTGTTTTTCCTGAACCATGATTCTAACCTAGACAGGACTGTATTTGCTGTAGTTTCTATAGATGTAGGGTCAGGATTATTAATAATTATGTTTGTATCATCAGCATACAGAACTGCTGTTTCTACTTGATTATTGTGAGGAAGATCATTCACATAGATCAAGAAAAGAACAGGCCCCAAAATACTACCCTGCAGAATACCTAAGTCTATGCTTATTACCTGAGAGTGATATGTCTCATTATGCCCTTTACTGTTACAATGTGTAATTTCAACAAACTGGGATCGTTTATTCAGGTATGATCTAAACCAGTCATTAACAATTCCTCTAACTCCAATCTGATATCATCTGTGCAACAATATTTCATGATCAACAGTATCAAATGCCTTTGAAATGTCAAGAAATAGTCCTATCACAGTTTCATCATTATCAAGAGCATTTACGACCAACTGTGTAAAATGTGATAAAGCAGACAAAGTACTTCTGCCAGCTCTGAACCCATGTTGTGCATTATTTAACAAGTTACTGAGACAGCCTTAAAATCTATGCCTAAAGGAAAATCTTCAGGTGCAGATGAAGTGAATGCGGACATGATAAAGGCAGCAGGCATCCGGGGTATACAATGGCTGCACAGAGTACTAAATGCCGTATGGACAGAAAACAAAAACACCTGCAGATTGGAGCAAAGGCCTTACAATTACCCTGTTTAAGAAAGACAGCAGACGGAAAGCTACCAACTATAGAGGAATAACACTGCTGTCTCATGGGCTAAAAATTCTAGAGAAGATCATAGAAAGGAGACTGAGAATCATCATTGAACCACAGTTAGAGGAGGAGCAATATGGATTCAGAAGTAACAGATCAACAATGGATCTAATTTTTAGCACCCACATGCTGATGGAAAAGTATTGGGAGAAAGACAAGAACCTGGTCATTGTATTCCTGGATATAGAAAAGGCCTATGATAGAGATATGATTTGGGCATGTCTGAGGAAAAGAAATGTGCCTGAAGGACTGGTAAAGAAAATTCAGATGTTGTACAAAGACTATACTAGCTGTGTACAAATTGGGGAAGAGTAAGGTAGTGCACTGTCCCCATTACTGTCCATCACTATTATGGACAATATAATGAAGAACGTCAAGGAAAAGTTAGGTGAACTGAATACAGTGGCCTTTGCTGATAATATCATGATTTGGGGTGAAACAGAAGAGGAAGTACAGACCAGACTCAATGTATGGAAATCCCAGTTCCAGGAATATAACCTCAACATCAGTGAGACCAAGACAGTGATGATGGCAGTCAACAGAGAAGGGTGTACAGCAAGCGTAAAACTAGGAGACCACCCGCTAGAGTGTGTGGATAGATTTCCTTACTTGGAAGTGTAATCTCCAGTGATAATTTGGTCACAAAGGAAATTACAAACAGAATGCAAAAGGGATCAGAATTCTACCAACAAGTAGCAACACTTATGGGATGACATGATTCCAAATCTGGCCAAACTGATGATGTTTAACAGCTATTTCATACCAATACTGACCTATGGTATTAAACTGTGCACCCTCACAAAAAGAGATTCATCAAGACTGCAAGCATCAGAGATGAAATTTCTTAGATCCACCATTCAGAATACCAAAATGGACAAGTTAAGAAATGAAGAGGTGAGGAAAGAAGCCGGAATAAAGACATCCCTATTAGACCGAATCGGCACATCCAGACAACGGTGGTACGTTTATGTGACAAGGATGGAGCCTACAAGAACAGCCAGAATAAATTTGGAAAGACAGGTGGAGGGAAAAAGACCTGCAGGAAGACCTAAAACCCAATGGATGGACATGTTCAAGGTTGATCTAGTTACCAGAGGATGGACAGTGGATGATGTTCTCCATAACAAGTTGTATATGGACAGGAAGAAATGGAAGAGGCTCATTAACAGTACCCAGGAAACTGGAACTGTACAATGATGATGATGATGATGATGGTGATGTGGTCCAACCTGTGGTCCTTAGTTCATTCATCATTACTAATATCCCACCACTCTGGTACAACTTGACATTATCCACTGAACTATCCCTTAGTACATCATGACTGTCACCACCAATTGAACTGTCTACATTTATGGACAGAATCTGCCACTGTCTGTCATCACTAAAGCACTCATTAATACGGTACAATGGTGGCCAGAGCGCAGAGATTAATGTTGGTGGGCAATAAAAAAAACAGATCAACTTAATATTCGTGCTTTCAAATTCAACAATATTTTCAGTACATGCCCAAGAAGTCAACTGCCACATCGAAAGAGTTAAACAAGTATAAGAGCATCATTATTAATAAAAACCAAGCAATACCCTTCATGCACATTATTTGCACTCAGAACCAACTACTGTACATTCAAATTAAACTAATGTAATGTGTACATTTTCTGATTTGAGATAGTGTGTATTTCAATGGCATTCTGTCTCCCTCACTTCACCATGTCTCAAGCTCTGTGGGGTACACTGTAGTTGTGGCACTTACAAATGATCACAAATGATGTCTTCTATATTTTGAGCACCATTTGTGAGGAGGTTGTTGTCTAGTGACAAACCTTCGTGTTCCACATCCAGTACTGGAAAAAGGATCCCTTGTAAATTCTCCCTCAAATTTTTAGTAGCAATTAGGAAATATCCATATAACTAGACAGGTAAGCTGTCAAACAAGAATATGGAACACATTTAGAAAAGTCTACAAGAAATTTTAATACACCAGAAACTATGTCATTCTTACCCATCTGCCATTTCCCAAGGTTGAGGCGGCCTCCTGAACTTGTGATCAGTGCATCCACTACCACGACCCAATTTTGGGGCCAGAGAACCACACGAATACATCTGAAAAATCAAAATGAAATATATATGTATTATATGGGGAATTTCCCTAAAAACAGGATTAGAAATATCCTTTGAGAAAACTGAGATCATGCCCATGAAACCCTTGAGCTTAAATAAAATCTTCATAAATGATCAAAAAATTAATGTTAATTTAAATACTGTATTTACTTGCATATTAGAACCCTCTTTTCCCACTTTTACAGCCAAAAATCGTAAACGGGGGTCCAAAATGCGATAATCTCAAATTTTGTGCAATGAACACGTGACTTCTAGGTTATAAAGAGCTATAAATTGTACATTCTACACTGTTCTTTAACAAATTTATGGATGTATTTGAGTTATACTGGCTATTTTCGTTGGAAGGCAGCATTTCTAAATGTAAAAAGTCAAATGGTGAACATGACTTTTAAGCCTACATATAAAGTAAATATAATCCATTTTAGTTACTCATAATATCACGTCATTCGTTTCAACTCATTAATTCCTCTGATGAGGTCGACGTCGGGAAGGGCATACGGTCATAAAAACCCGCTACGAAAATTTGTCTCGATTCATACTCGACCCCGTAGAGAAAAGGGATAAGGGTATCGTATTATCATATTACGCAATATTGATACAAAATAATCCAATGGCCAGTCATATGTCTCTGTCAGTTGAGCATTAGGCCTACCACACAGTAAACCTGATCAGTGCTTTCATTTTAATGGTCTTGCGCAGCTAACTTCCCTGCTACCGGCGTATTGTCATTCCAAGTGACGTCATCTTCACTGCGATCTCATCAGCCATGCACTGCAATCGAGACCAAGAGTATTCGAGGTCCCGTCTTTTTGAATCTTTTAAAAATTGTTTTGTTCCCGACTATACAGTCCAAACTGTGTGAAGCTATTCCTAAATGGTTTCTGGAGATGGTCTCTGATATTCCCAGCTGGTGTATGTTTAGCAGAAGCCACTTCTTCTGAATAAAGCCGTGTTGTTGAAAGCGCGCCAAACCACCAGCTGATAACTAGCGTATCTTACGAGGTGTATTTCCAAATGTAATACATAGTGACTGGAAGCATTCTTTTGATAACTGCTGCTGTTGAAAACTGGACCCTTATTTTTAAGTATATTTCAGGCTTGTTCTCTACATTTATCAGATCAGAATTGACCAAAACAGCTGTAAATGTGATAAGAGAGACTGCATTGTTTAGGTTAGATATGCTATCACCCGGATAGTGCGAAAAGTTCCACGACGGAAAGAATAAAAATAAGTAACAGGAAAGTTTGCCGCATTTATGGATATCTACAGGTGTGGTGGTATCATAATGTTTAATTTCGTAGGTTCGTTGTCTCTCATTTTTTTATTAACTCATACCCTAGTATGTTTTGTTTGGCATCTCTGAAAATA
This sequence comes from Anabrus simplex, assembly GCF_040414725.1. Lineage (NCBI taxonomy): Eukaryota > Metazoa > Arthropoda > Insecta > Orthoptera > Tettigoniidae > Anabrus > Anabrus simplex. The sequence goes on from NC_090275.1 coordinate 52,884,892, forward strand.
GTTGAAAGTAAGTGGGTACATAAAAAGTCAATATTATTATTTGTTAGGTACATTGGCCAGTAAAACAATTGTGATTCAATTGTTTTTATTACGTTTTAAACCTACTTCTTTCCCAAAAAACCCTACATTGGCCTGAGTTATGAGATATTAAACTATCACTTTGTTAATGATCTTGCCTGCCTATACTAATAGGCCTAGCAACAACCGTGAATATTTCTTAACTAAAGTAAACTCGCTTCCTCACCCCGAAGTGGTGCAGCTCTTTTTTAGACAGGACCACACTGGAAGGGAGTTGCATGTACCATTTTTACAGCAACTCAACCTTCCTGCCATTCGTAAATCTCTGGCATTACGGTACCGGGAATCAAAATCAGGCTCCCGAGAATGGCAGCTAATTGTGCTAACCATTACGCTGGCGGACATTACAGACATACATACATGACTGATGCACGCTCGCAATGCGCGGGTCGGACACGAAACTATTCACCTATTTGTGAGACGTCATCAGCGCTGCAGTAGGCCAACGCTACGGAGACGGACATTTCTTAACTATGAAACACAAATGTACCGCATGACTTTGACGTGTGTGTCCATTGCATGGGTCGTACGGACGAAACTATTCACAAATTCATGTGATGTCATCAGAGTTGCACAAGGCTTGTACCTGCTTCGAAGCAGAACTGTTCTTCTCGGACGAATTACGTTGGGGAAGTCTTGTAGGAGAGATTTATTTTTCTCATTTTCATCTCTAAAAGCCAAGGGGGGGGGGGGGGTTCTAATACGCGAGGGGGGTCTAATACACGATTAAATACAGTATCTTGAAGATATCATAACACACAAACTAAACGAGAAAGAAACATGGATAACTAGAACTAACAAAATGAAAAAAGCCCAATTTCTAACCTGGTCAATATATAATAAGAAATGCCTATCAACAGACACTAAGATCCAACACTATAAAAATGTAACACTCCCAGAAGCCACTTATGCTTGTGAAACCCTGTTCCAAATTAAAAATGAAACTGATGAGATCCTCAAAACTGAAATAAGAATTATTAGAACTTGCATAAATAAAAAATACCAAATCAAAGAAGTCTGCGGAATCCTTCCTAATGAAACTGTCTATCAAGCACAAGACATTGGCGAGTAAAACAATTGCGAGTGGATTGCTTTTATCACATTTCAAACCTACTTCTCTCGACCCAATGATTAGCACAATGAAGAAGAAAAGAATATCTTATTTCTTGCACATCTTGCAACTGCTAGGAAATCAGTTTTTACGATGACTAGTGATGAGAAATCTTGGAAAGAAGACAGGCAATGGATCCATGAAATTCAGCAAGATCTCAAAGGTGTTGGAATCTAGATAGCAGATGCAGAGAATAAAAATAAGATTAATACCTTTCTTAAGACTCACAAATGTTCAATGACAAATTGAAGGGCTACAGCAATTTCAGACAAACTGAGAAAATTACAACCGGAACGAATGAAAAAGTACTGGGCAGATCACAAAACCGAACAGTACAACCTTCAAAGAGAAATTGAACATGGAACGACTCGAGTGCTCCCAAGTGCCTAGTAAAGTTAATAATAATAATAATAATAATAATAATAATAATTGTACCGGGAGGTACACCTCTACGCCGCACATTTAAATCTTGCGCCTTAAAGAACTCCTCTACAGGAGAAACTGTGAACTTGAAACTGGACCAACTTACAATAAATTTTCTCTGAAGATGGCACCACTAAAATTTGTTATTGTGAACTGTGCGAATTTCTACTTGTTTTTGTTCTTCATTCATCAAGAAGTTTGAACATTCTCTCATAGATGTCACTACTAACAAACTTTGATCATGCAGCCTGGTGCGAAATGAAAGAACCTTTTTGAAGAAACTTTGTATAAGTTTTATCTTTACTAAATTTCGTTCATTCATCTTTAGATTGGCAATATTTATCTTTTCTTTCAGCCAGTTTTGCATTTTAGCCAATCAAGAATTTCTGTAATTAATTTTCAGCCTATCACAGGCTTCTTCTTCGATTTGGTGTGTAACTTTAAGGTAGCCAATAAAACTGAACAGGTGTGTCTTGATTATTCATGAAAGGTCTCGAACCTTCCCCGAGGGTTTATAAACTGCGGATTTTCTAGTCTCTTGGCCATTTGATCAACATCTAACTAAGTGTGTGTGTCACGCAGGGGGCGGGAGGCGCCTCTTTCTTCACGCAGCAGTTCTTCAGCAAGGTAATGGCCGTTTAACATCTTCATTTCTTGCTAGCTCTGCAGTTTAACCCGAGGGAAAGATTTAAAACTTTAATTATGTAACCAACTTCCTTAAAATGTAATTCTCCGTTCGGCTCATGTAAAATTTCATAATCCAGGGATAGAGAGTGATATATCCTCTCGAGCTCTTCTTCATCTTGGTTTGAGATACCGCATTTGTTTCTGCTATGTATTAAAGTTATCTCCGTGCGCGCTACCTCAGTAGATTGGGATTAGCCCCTGTATCATTGGTCAAGTGCCCTATGGGCCTGTAAATTTTTTTGTGGAGCTCAACCTCCGACTCCATTCCTGTTGTACTCGGGCCGTTTATTGAACCTGTTCTTTTTTTACTAAGGCCCGTAGGTTGGGTACTAGATACCCCTGTGTAATAAGATGGCTTTTGTAAACAGTGCCTTGTAAGGACAGTGATTATTGGATTTTCATAATGTGTTGCCTGGAATAGGCTTGAGAACTGAGAGAGCTTGAGCTCTTTTTCAAGTGTGGTAAAATTGCCTCTGGGAGGCCTGATATTGCAATTTTGGGAGAAAGTGCTCCAGGTATTAGGGGATTTCTGCCCTTTGTGTAAAATTGTAATCTTTTATAAAGTTAAGCTAGGAGCTCAAAATTGTAAAACTAGGGGCTTATAACCCAAGTGTGTTAAAATTCTCAAGTCTTGCATCCTTCTAAGTTTCGTTTCTAAATTGCTATGTCATTGTTATTTCACTAAGTTGTTTAAATTTTGTTGTTTCAAGAAAATATAACCTTTGTTAAAATTTTAAATTAACTTTGACTTTGTAGTTAGACCCATTCATCCCGGCACCTTCTTTCACCTCTGCTGATCCACGGGTAACCCCGTAACAACAACAACAACAACAACATCAACAACAATAATAATAATAATAATAATAATAATAATAATAATAATAATAATAATAATAATAATAATAATAATACCGGGAGGTACTCCTCAACTCAGCTCATTCAAACGAAGCACCTTAAAGAACTCTATCTATCAAACAAAACGTTAAACAGCTAATGCATAAAGTTGGGACATTAGTCAGAAGATGTCACTACTGAATAACTGAGAAGTTTGTCATTTCTAAGTTTCCTAAATTGATTGGATTTATTTTGTTTTATTTTGGTGTACATCAAGAAGTTTGAACTTCTCTCCATGTCTCTACAAAAACTGGGGTCACGCACTCTGGTGCAAAGTGGAATATTTTGTTATTGAATGAAATTTTGTGTGTATAGGTTTTCTCTAGGAAATTAACTTTCATTTTTTTAAAAATATATATTTCAAGGTTTGCAACACTTCCCGCCAGCATTGGTGTCTGGCCAATCAAATTTTTCTGTAATTGTTTTTCAGCCTATCATAGGCTTCTTGTTGGTTTTTGGGTGTAACTTTTGATTCTGCCAATGAAAATGAGAGGGTGGGTCCGGATTTAGTCCAGAATCCTCCCGAACAATCCCCTCGGGTATATACGCAGGGGCTTTTCTGGCTACCTTGTCTCGTTGATCATCGAAGTTCTGAGTGTGTGTGTTAAAACAGGAGGCGAGGTGCCTCATTCTTCAGCAGGCAGAACACCAGCCCAGGTAACAGCCACCAATTTTCTATCTTTGTAGCTGTCTCCACAAACTTATCCGAGGGGAAGTTTCTAAATTTTAACTATGTAACCATCTCATTCTGAAATGTAATAGTCTTCTTTCTAATGTAAACTTCATAAAAGTCTTTAACTGTAAATCGGGGATAGAGTGTGTTACCCTCTCGAGTTCCCCTTCAATTTATTGTGAGGTGACTAAGATTTTGTAACGGTTTCTCTTTTCCATAAAGCATTAAATTAACCTTCATTCGAGTCACCTCAGTAGCTTGGGATTAGCCCCGTATCATCGGCCCAAGAGCCCTATTAGGTTTTTATACTCATTTTCTAGGAGCGCAAGTGTACGCCTCCTTTCAGTTTGTGTTTGGGCCATTAATTTAACGTGTTCTTTTTCCACAAAGGCCCCGTAGGTTGGGTAATAGATAACCCTGTGTAGGAAAAAAAAATTAAATGTAAATTGGCCTACAGAGGCCAGATATTTGCAAGATTTTTGGTGTAATGTTGCCTTAAGCGGGCTGTAAGAAATTGGTTAATGTTGGAGAGCATGTAAGCTCTTTTCTAAGTTTACTGTAATATTGACGGGTGCCTTTGGAAGGCCGTAAACTGTTACTGTTGGAGCCAAATGCTCATGAACACTGTGTATTGGGAGATATCTCTCCTTATCTGACTAACACGACATTTGCGAATGGTAAAATTGGAGCTTGAAGCTCAAGACTTGTAAATTACCTATCCCTGGGTTTTCGATTTTGTATCTCTATGGCTATTTTGTTCCTGATTACCAGTACCTGAAAATATTGTTTGTTAAGTTTGAGATTCTAAAAGATATATAACCTTAAAAGTTTTATATTAATTTTTGATATCGTAGTTAAGACACATTAAAGCCCACACCTTCTTTCACCTCTCTGCATTCCACAGATAACCCTATAATAATTATAATAATAATAATAATAATAATAATAATAATAATAATAATAATAATAATAATAATAATATGGGAAACAGAATCAAGACAGGTATGAGGATTTCCTGGCAGTGAGAAAATATGCAGCAAAGGTCATCCGTGGGGCAAAGCACTCCTTTGACAAGAACCAACTTACACAGATCGAACAGGATTTCTATAGAACGTTCAAACACAACCTCACAAAATACACCCCTCCAAGTCTACATTTCAGAGACCACAAAGGTAAACTTGCCTACGACGACACAGACAACTGTCAGATCTTGGCAAAATATTTTGAATATCTTCACAACTGTGCAGAACCAGAATCACAATTTGTCTTAGAAGAAACCACGTGTCCCAACCCACACTCTTCTCCACCCACAAAAGAGGAAATCAACCAGATCATAAAGTCATTAAAGAACAACAAAGCACCTGGTGAAGATGCAATAATTGCTGAACTCTGGAAGGCCGCAGGTGACACGGCAATCGACAAACTAACAGAAATCATTCATGAGATCTGGGAAACAAAGAAAATTCCAAGTGACTGAACAACAGCCCTGATTAATCCCCTTCATAAGAAAGGTGACAAAGCAGATGTAAAAAACTACCGTGGCATCTCCCTCCTTTTGATAACGTACAAAATTCTCTTCCAAAGCCCTTCAGACCTGGGCAGAAGAGCAGCTCGATTCACAGTTGGGTGAATACCAAGTAGGGTTTAGAAAAAGTCAATCATGTGCAGAGCAGATCATGAATCTTAAGTATGTTCTTTCCTATCTGAATCTCAGAAATAAGAAGTTTGTGGTTACCTTTGTTGACTTAAAAAAAGCCTATGATTCTATACATCGACATACGCTCCTCCAAATTCTAAAGGAGATGGGTTTAGATAACAAAACGAGAGCAATTATCCAACAGACTCTAACGAACACAACCTCTAGAGTGAAGTTCAGGGGAGAGATTTCGGACATCTTTGAAATCAAGACAGGTATAAGGCAGGGAGACGGATTATTGCCTCTACTCTTCAACTGTGTACTGGAGAAAACAATTTGCGAATGGTGCAAAGAGATGTCCAAGGAAGAGGTCGGGATAGGACTTTGAATAGCATACCTGCCAACTTTTAGAACCCAAAAATAGGAAGATTTTTTAATTCTTGGATTTCATCACGTATATTTCACCACAGTCTACGTGAAAATAGGTCAGGATAAAAGGCATACATATCTACAGTTACAATGCGAATTGATCATTAAATTTAAAATCTTAAACTATAGAAAACATAAAAATGGTTACAAGAAAATGTACCTAATCACTCTCATTTATGACACTTACATACGAATAATAATATTTATGTCACCCCGACACACACAACAAAATCCATACCATATTTTCTCGCGTAATTAACGCACTTTTTCGACGAAAAATACAGGCGACAACTGCGGATGCGTACATTATTCAAGGAATTCAGATCTTTACAAATTATTTATAATTCATTTACATTTAAAAGATATATCAAATATAATATAAAGACAATTGGTTCAACTCATTTGCAATTATCGTCACACAGCGTAAAATTCCAGCGTGAGATTTTTTCCTGAAAAGTCAAATAGGGTACATTAGATAAGTTAGACACGTGGGTTTGAAGTACCGACACTAGAAAATATTCTTCTCATTACGAGCTGAAAATACGACCTGAATGGCATACCGAAAAAAAAAAAAAAAAAAAAAAAAAAACTATCCAACACGAGAAGGGCCGGGCATCAAAGGAGGGACCCTGCTACATTACCCCAAACCGTTCGTATCCAATCTTGTACGAGTGACGTGTCCATCCACCTTTCCTGTTGAATACGAACGTGGATCACTCGCGGAAATTTTGCTTTAGGCATTCTGCCATCAGCAAGCATTGCAGTACATCGTTGTTTTTGGCTTCCGATAGCGCGTACGATAACACTATATGTTCCTTTCTTATCGATTGTTCGACTTTGTGGCGTACGGAAACCGATTGGCGTCTGACGTGCGGTTCCTATAAAGGGAGATCAAATATTCCTTCATTTCACGCTTCTCAATCACAAAGCGATGACAATGGTTGAAATCATTCGTCATTTTTTGGCATAATGTTGTTCTTCGTCGAAGAGAAAGTTCATTTCTCTTCAGAAAATTAATCAAGCCTCGGCTAACCTTCAAATCCGAGATACCGATTCCATGTGCCGCGGCTATTTCTCATTCTTTTAAACACAGCATTTTGTGAGAAACGGCTTATGCAACATTGCGCAACAAAATCATATATTTAAGCCGATAATCCTCTACTTGCGGAAACTTGCCGCTTTTTGTCCGCGAAATGCTTTGCGAGACTTGTTAGCCGCTTGAAGTGCACTTCTGTTACCGCGGTAGCACACGTTTCATTTGGACACTGAATACTTCCTGCCCGCTGCTCTATTGCCGTATGTCTCAACGTAAATGATCACCGCGAGTTTGTATGATGCAGTATTACTGGAATACTGTGGACTGACAAACAAGTTTGAGATCACAGAATGTCCTGTACCGGAAACACTCGTAAAACTAGTGCAGTGGGATTTCCTGACGGCTAATAACAGCACGTTGCCCTGTGTGTGGAATGCCTTTTTCGCGATAGGAAGCCTGCTACCTGAGTATAGTTGACATCTTTATTTCGAAACGCATCCGGAGCTGAGTGATGGATGTTCGAAGTTGTGGGTGCGTCAAATACGTGAACATTTCTTTTTCTCCACTTTGGACTCAAAATTATTGTGATACGTAAATTATGCAAGGGCGTTAATTACGCGAAAAATACGGTACGGTAGTTTCCCTTAGACGGTAAAATGAACGGAAATTTATAGGTATCTCTGAACACTTGGAGATAACGTTTGTTATATTTTTTGGCCATAACGAGAAAAGAAAATGCCAGAAACTGTCACCGACAAGAACCCCCTTAAAAACATTCAATTAATTACAATTATGCACTTAAATACGCGAAACTATCACATGCAGAACAATTCAATATGTCCCATACATTATTAACAAACGACTTTGACAGAGAGAGGAAAAAACACGTGGCCTACCACTCCGACGAAACTGCGCACAGAAACGCTGTCAACAGCGTGCGAACAACACAATAAACTCATTCTTTCGTCCCGATTAACTGAGTCGCGAGCGCGCGCTAGCCTCTTGCTTGCAGGACGATTGTCGCCCCGAATCCCCAGCTGCATAAAGCGCACACGCTGTTGTGGTGAGCGGGAAATACGATACACGAAGGCGACGGACGAAACACTCACGAAATAAAGCAACAAATAAATACGCTTGAAAATAAGGTTTCGTAAATTATACAAGTACGTAAGAATTTATCCTTTATCAAAGGGGAAGAGTATTGGCGGTACTAGAGGTTACATTCGTGAAAAAGCGGAAGAAGTAAAAAAAATCGGAAAATCGGAAGACGAGTTAAAAACCGGAAAGTTTCCGGGTAAATCGGAAGGGTTGGCAGGTATGGAATAGGATACAAGAGAACTGGCCTGACGATAGATTGCCTAGCTTTTGCAGATGCAGGGAAAAATAAAACGAGCAGAAAAGTTTAAATACTTAGGCAAGTGGATAGCACCTAACAACTCTGAGAAACTAGCAATCACATCTAGAATCAACAAGATGGAAGTGGCATACCAACTATCTAGAAATATCTACACCAAAAGATCAGTGTCCATCAAGGCCAAGCTTATGCATTATTGTTCAGTCATTCTTCCAGAGGCCCTTTATGCAGCAAATGCCTTGTATTGAACAGGAAGGGTTTAATTGAAAAGTGAGAAGCCAAAGAAAGAAAAATTCTGAGAAAGATCCTATGACCAATCAGAGAATAGGGCAAGTACAGGAGACGACATAACAATGAACTGTACCTGCATGTGGAAGGGATAATGGACACCATTCGGAAGCAGAGGATTAATTTTTATGGCCACATAACACGTAAGAGCTCGCAGTAATTGACCAACCGGATCTTATTTTACTTTGTAAACAAGAAAACCACGAGATCCTGGTTCACCAAAGTTGAAAAAGACCTTCAAGAAATAGGGATCACACATGAAGACATCCAGGAATACGTTCTTCTTCAGAAGAAAGTCGAGCATACCAGCGATTCCAAGAAAAGCCGAAGTTAAAAACAGGCAAGAAGTGGACTGATGAAAGAAAGGAGGCTCACAGAAAGTGAATGTGGGAATACTGGCAAAGAATTAAAGTCAAGGATGCAAACGGCTGAAATAACATCGACCACAGCCAGCCGAAAAGAATAATAATAATAATAATAAGGTGAACATCTCAATAGCTTTCAACAGTTTAAATACTTAGAAAGCAAACTAATAGCTTTTACTAGAAGCACAAGAGATCTGGTTATCAGAATTACCGCATTTACTCACGTATCAGACCCCTCTTTTCCACTTTTACAGCCAATATCTGATAACCTCAAATTTTGTGCAGTGAACACAAGATTTCTAGGCTATAAAGAGTGGTGGTGGTGGTGATTATTGTTTTTAGAGGAAGTACAACTACGCAACCATCCACTATATAACACTAATCAGAGAGAAAAATAGAAGGGATCTGACACTTCGAAAAATAAGGACATCGGCCATAGGAAGATAAGGGCCACAAAGGGCGTGAAAATGAAAGACTCCGTAGGCCTCCATACGTAATACCGTTGGGGTCGGAAAAGAACAAGAGTTGACCAAGGAAGGTCAGATAGGATAGATGAAACTGAGGAGCCTGGCACAAGTAAGTGGAAGCAATGCCAGGACTCACCTGAGGGCCCGTGGTCACCAACCCACGCTCCAAAGTTCAGAGCCCCTGAGGCTCCTTTTAGTCGCCTCCTACGACAGGCAGGGGATACCATGGGTGTTATTCTACCGCCCCCACCCACAGGGAGAGGCTATAAAGAGCTATAAATTGTACATGTAAACATTCTACACTGTTCTTTAACAAACTTATGAATGTATTCTGACTTTTACTGTCTATTTTCGTTGGAAGGCAGTATTTCTAAAATTAAAAAGACAATAAAGGAAGAAACACACTAGTGTCACTTCACGTGAACTCACTCTGAGCTGAGTCAGCGTGGAGGGGAGGTTGATGATGTCGCTGCATGCGGCGTGAAGACAGGAAACACACTGTCCTCACGTTCACAGATCACAATATACTTTGTCTGATGGCAAGCTACGATAGTAGTGTACATCCAGTTCATCGGATTCTAATGATCTTGTAATCGCCTGTGATGTTTGTTGTCATGAGTACTGTCTGTCGCAAATGACTGTGGGTACCTGAAAGTAATCTGCGTTGGTCTTTTTTTTTTTTTTCTTTTTAAATTTTCGTGTGGCTATTTCTAGCAGGATGCAGCAGCTCTTGTAACGCAGACATTGCGATAAGGGTGAGTGGCATCTGCCATGTGTAGGTAACTGAGTGTTATTGTGGTGGAGGATAGTGTTATGTGTGGTGTGAGAGTTGCAGAGATGTTGAGGACAGCACAAACACCCAGCCCCCGAGCCACTGGAATTAACCAATGAAGGTTAAAATCCCCGACCTGGGCGGGAATCGAACCCAGGACCCTCTGAACCGAAGGGCAGTACGCTGACCATTCAGCCAACGAGTCGGACAATTTGTGGTGAATACCACAATTTAGTAAGGGAGCTAAATGGGCATCCAGAAAGATTTCAGATGTACTTCAGGCTGAACAAAGATGAATTCAACTACTTACATAATCTCAACAAGGATGAAACTGTTGGCCGAAGTACGCTCTGCATTTGCAACTGATTCGGATGAATCCTACACAGGCTTTTCAGATATGAGAAAATTTTAAAAATTACTTCAACTCGCTTGAAGGCTCTGTGCCATGGTCATTACCAACAGTTCATCGTGGAAGAATAAATTGAACAAAGAGAAACGAACTGTGCGGTAATGAATCTATCATACAATAAATATGTATTCACCGACCTCTAATTCAACAGGATAATTTGTATTCGTAATTTATGTACTATTTAATAATAATAATAATAATAATAATAATAATAATAATAATAATAATAATAATAATAATAATAAATAATTAATAATAATAATAATAATAATAATAATAAATTTATAATAAATTATTATTATTATTATTATTATTATTATTATTATTATTATAAATTATTGTTATTATAATAAATTTATTATTATTATTATTATTATTATTATTATTATTATTATTATTATTATTATTATTATTAATAGTAAGTACAATTGTGGACTGGTTTTTCAACAACTGAATGCCTATTAAAATTAGTAGGTCTGATCTTTGATTCCTTTCCTATTTTGTACCATACCTCGTGCCACATTTACTGATTTCTATAGTTAATAGAAGCTATGTCATACAGATTCTCATGCACCCGCACCAATTCAATTAACATTTCTTCCATATCACTAAAAGAAACTGCACCGGGCGAGTTGGCCGTGCGCGTAGAGGCGCGCGGCTGAGAGCTTGCATCCGGGAGATAGTAGGTTTGAATCCCACTAACGGCAGCCCTGAAGATGGTTTTCCGTGGTTTCCCATTTTCACACCAGGCAAATGCTAGGGCTGTACCTTAATTAAGGCCATGGCCGCTTCCTTCCAACTCCTAGGCCTTTCCCATCCCATCGTCGCCATAAGACCTATCTGTGTCGGTGCAACGTGAAGCCCCTAGCAAAAAAAAAAAAGAAACTGCTTCTATTCACACTTCACGTCGTCAGATATGTGCTAGAGCAGAAAATTGTGCTCCATGTGAAGAGCGCTGTCACCAGATACTACGTCACAATGATGTCAGCCGATGTCAACCGCTCTGACATGAGTGCAGTGTGATCACTCTACATTTCATTCAGTGTGGAAAAGGCATAGCACATCTTTCTGGACAGATTTGATTGCATCACAATGCGCGCGAACTCACGTGAAGTGTGTGGTGCGTATCCGCCTTAAACGGTGAACACATGAATTTTAAGAAGATGTACAATATTATAGGGAAGGATCCACCTTTCAATACTCCGTAGTAAAAAGTAGTTACAACCTGTTTATTGGGACCGGTTTCAACACATTTCAAGTGTCATCATCAGCCAATTAGCGAAGATCTTAAAACAACTAATATATTGAACACAGGCAAAATATTAACATTGTATCATATCGTAGCAATTCAGTTAATATTCAAAACACAATAATCACAATCAAGAGAGTAAACAGAACATCACTATCTTGCGCCGAAAACAAATATATTTGAAGTTCATAAGCAGATCAAGTATGCACTTATGTAAAGTCGTTGCTAGGCAGGTCTTGTAGGCATTTGTTTCTCCGGCCGAAGAGTAAAAGGTGACGTGAATGAAGTCTTAGGAAAACAGTGTAGGATTTAATTTCGTTAAAATCAAAGTGGATATATAGGTTTTAAAATAATTTAAAACGTTAAAAAAGAATAAAGCCAAATAAAAATATATTAAAAAATGGGAAGAAATAATGAAAGAAATACGAGGTTCATCTCGAAACAACTTGCCGTAGTAATTGATAAAGAAATGATAAATAGAGAAAGGGGGTGGGGAACGTTTATTAGAGGGTGGTGATGGTGGTTATTGTTATTAGAGGAAATACAATTGGGCAACAATCCTTTATATAACACTAATTCGAGGAAAAAAGAGGAAGAGAACCGACACTTCGAAAAATGAAGATATCGGTTAAAGGAAGACAAGGGCCACGAAGGGCGTGAAAATGAAAGACTCCCTAGCCCTCGGAAACCTAATAGCGTCGGGGTCGGAAAGGAACAAGAGTTGACCAAGGGAGGTCGGACAGGATAGATGAAAGTTAGGAGCCTGGCACAAGTAAGTGGAAGCAATGCCAGGACTCAGCTAAGGGCCCCGTGATATCTTCATTTTTCGAAGTATCGGATCCGTTCCATTTTTCTTTTCTTCCCATCCTCCATCCCCCAGGGGCTCTGAACTTCGGAGCGTGGGTTGGCGACCACGGGGCCCTTAGCTGAGTCCTGGCATTGCTTCCACTTACTTGTGCCAGGCTCCTCACTTTCATCTATCCTGTCCGACCTCCCTTGGTCAACTCTTGTTCCTTTCCGACCCCGACGCTATTAGGTTTCCGAGGGCTAGGGAGTCTTTCATTTTCATGCCCTTCGTGGCCCTTGTCTTCCTTTGGCTGATATCTTCATTTTTCGAAGTATCGGATCCCTTCCATTTTTCTTTCCTTCCCACCCTCCATCCCCCAGGGGCTCTGAACTTCGGAGCGTGGGTTGGCGACCACGGGGCCCTTAGCTGATTCCTGGCATTGCTTCCACTTACTTGTGCCAGGCTCCTCACTTTCATCTATCCTGTCCGACCTCCCTTGGTCAACTCTTGTTCTTTTCCGACCCCGATGCTATTAGGTTTGCGAGGGCTAGGGAGTCTTTCATTTTCACGCCCTTCGTGGCCCTTGTCTTCCTTTAACCGATATCTTCATTTTTCGAAGTGTCGGTTCTCTTCCTCTTTTTTCCTCGAATTAGTGTTATATAAAGGATTGTTGCCCAATTGTATTTCCTCTAATAACAATAACCACCATCACAACCCTCTAATAAACGTTCCCCACCCCCTTTCTCTATTTATCATTTCTTTATCAATTACTACGGCAAGTTGTTTCGAGTTGAACCTCGTATTTCTTTCATTATTTCTTCCCATTTTTTAATATATTTTTATTTGGCTTTATTCTTTTTTAACGTTTTAAATTATTTTAAAACCTATATATCCACTTTGATTTTGACGAAATTAAATCCTACACTGTTTTCCTAAGACTTCATTCACGTCACCTTTTACTCTTCGGCCGGAGAAACAAATGCCTACAAGACCTGCCTAGCAACGACTTTACATAAGTGCATACTTGATCTGCTTATGAACTTCAAATATATTTGTTTTCGGCGCAAGATAGTGATGTTCTGTTTACTCTCTTGACTGTGATTATTGTGTTTTGAACATTAACTGAATTGCTACGATATGATACAATGTTAATATTTTGCCTGTGTTCAATATATTAGTTGTTTTAAGATCTTCGCTAATTGGCTGATGATGACACTTGAAATGTGTTGAAACCGGTCCCAATAAACAGGTTGTAACTACTTTTTACTACGGAGTATTGAAAGGTGGATCCTTCCCTATAATATTGTACATCTTCTTATTTCTCTATTCAATACGGAACAATCATGAAGTTTTTAACTTTACATGAATTTTAGACCTACATATAAAGTAAATATAGTCAGTTTTAATTACTCTTTTATTACAGTCATTCATTTCATCTCATTAACTCCTCTGAGGAGATTAACGTCAGGAAGGGCATTCGGTCGTAAAAACTTGCTACAAAGGTTCGTCTCACTTCATACTCGACCCCGAAGAGAAAAGGGATAAAGGTATCTTATTATGATATTATGCAATATTAATCAAAAGAATTTAATGGCCAGTCATTGTCTCTGTCAATTGAACAGTAGGCCTACCACAGAGTAAACCTGAACGCGACTTTTGTTTGAATTATCGTCGTCTTGTGCTGCCAACTTCCCTGCCTACTGGCGTGTCGTCATTCCAAATGACGTGATCTTCACTGCCATTTCGTCAGCCATGCACTGCCATCAAGAGCATTCAAGATCCCATTTTTTTTGTGAAACTTTTAAAAGTTTCATTCATGACTATAAAGGCAAAAAAAGTGAGAATCTATTCGCAAATGGTTTTTGGAGATGATGTCTGTTATTCCCAGTTGATGTATATGCAGCAGAAGCCACCCCTTCCAAAAGAAGTCCTGCTGTAGAAAGCGTGCCAACACACCAGCTGATAATTAGAGTATGTTAGTACAGAAGACACAGAAAGCAAGACTGAGATGGTTCGGACGTATAAAAAGAATGAGAAAGGAATGGGTAGCAAGAAAGGAATTGGAAAGAGATCAGTTGGAAGACCGAGAACAAGGTCGAGGAACTAAAGCGCACGCTGGAAGAAAGAGACACAACCATAAGGGAATTAAAAAGGGAGCTGCAAATTAGACAGTTTAGAGCAGTACCAAAGAAGACAGTGCTTGCGTGTGTTTGGTGTGGAAGAAACTGCAGGAGAAAACACGGACAATATTGTCATTGATATTGCTCGTGAAATTGGGGTGGAACTCTCAGTGGACGAAATAGACAGATTGCACAGGGTTGGGAAAATCAAACTGGCCGTCGAAGTCCCATAATTGTGAAGTTTGTTTCGTACCGGAAAAGAAATGTAATGTTTGTAAACAAAAAGCAACTCAAGGGTACAAACAAAACAATTAGAGAGGACCTAACCCCAGAGAGACTGCGGCTTCTGCAGGACGCTATAAGTAAGTTCATTGTGCAGAACGTGTGGTCAAAGAATGGCATAATTTATGTTAAGCAGGGAACTCGTAAAATACCTGTGTCAAACCGCGAAGATCTCGATCGTATTCACTAACCATGAGCCGACATTCTGTAAACTAAATACTGCTGTATAGAACTTTAATCAGAATTTCAGCTGTAGCTATAGCCCACATTTTTATCATTAATTTCAATTTTTAGTTTCTTAATTTTATCTAGTGTAGTTTTTCCTTTTATATCTACAGTTACATTTTAAGTTGGCAGCAACAAGCAACCAGGAAACAAATGCCTCTAGTTTCAGCCTCTCCAACACACAGTCCCAAGCAGGTCACTATCTGTATCTTCCAGCCCCCACCCTAAGTACCGCTAATCACCTTCAAGACATTCTTTCGCCTTACCCTACCTCCTTTCAAATAGCTCGTGTAAACACTTAGAGCATTCTCCCACATTTCCCAGAATTCTCTGAAATATTCTCAACCTGCAACCTGCATGCCATACTATTCACCGAGTCGTGGTTGCGTCAATCTATCCCTTCATCTCTTGTTAGTATGAATGGTTATTCATTAGTTAGGAATGACAGGAGCGGTGAGCTCGGTGGAGGAGTCGGTATGTATATACGGGATGATGTGAAGTATAAGGTTATATTAAAATCCCCCAGGGAGTTCTCCAATAGCCCTGAATTCTTGTTCGTTGAGCTCATAGTTTGCGGTACGAAGTGCTTGCTTGGTGTGGAGTATCGTCCACCGAAGACTGGTAACATCACAAATCTGGAGGAAGCCCTACATGATCTAACACCCAGGTATGAGCATTTGTTTTTAATGGGAGACTTTAATACAGACTTGACAAACACATCTACCGAAACTAAACGATTGACTGAGATGTTTTCATCCATTAATTTGACAATACTATTCCTACACCCTACACATGTTGCCAACTCACGTACACTCCTCGATCTAATAATTACTAATAATACCAACCGAATCCTAACTCGTGGACAAATGCCCATCCCTGGTCTCTCCCAACATAACATGGTTTACGCTGAGTATTCCTTGAAGTGCCCTAAATTCAAGCTGAAATTAATTACATATAGAGATTCTAAGCACCTTAATGAAGACGCATTTTTTGAAGATGCTCTTAACACACCACGGCACAACATTCAGTTCATAAATGACATTAACGGAAAAGTAAATCATTTTAACGAACTACTTCTGACTTTGTATGACAGACATGCACCACTATGCACTGTTAGGGTAAAAAGACCTTCAAACCCATGGCTTTCCCAAGAAATATGCGACCAGATGAAAATAAGAGACGCAGCCTATAATTAATACGTGAAATATCCTACATCTGACAATTTCGGAAAGTATAAAAAAACTACGAAACAGAACAACACAGTTAATTAGAAATGCAAAAATACGTCACTCTTATGATATTTTGAACACTCTAGTCACATTTGGAAATCTCTTCGTGAAATGGGATTATGCAAAAACAAGACAAATGACAACTACCGTAATGTACCACTAGCTGACCTAAACTCATAGTTTAGCTCATGATCCTCTCAGATTGACGAACAGATGAAAGCAGCAGTAATTAACAGAATATCCTCAAAAGCAAGACATAATGGCGAGCAGTTCTACTTTTCTCATGTGACCCCCAGTGACGTTAGGGAAGTCTTCAGTGAAATAAAGTCGGGGTCTACTGGCCATGATGGAATCAACCTGTCTCGTTTAAAAAGATTCATAGACATCATACTTCCAACGGTCACGCATATCATTAATAATGTTAAAAATTAAATAATTGAAAAGGAGCTTCAACCTATTGAATAGGTTGAACCTCCTTTTCAATTATTTAATTTTTAGCATCAATAATTTCAATACGGAACAATGAAATTTTTATCTTTAAATATCATTAATAACTCACTCATGACTGGAGCCTTTCCTTGGAATTGGAAACATGCAATCATCCGACCTTTCCCTAAAAACAACAACCCCAACAGTCCCAAAGATTATCGTCCCGTAGCTATCCTTCCTATATTAGGAAAATTGTTGGAGAAAATTGTACATAAGCAAATGACTGAATATCTTATACAGTACAACTTACTTGACAAAATATCAATCGGGATTCAGACAAAACCACAGTACTACCACTGCATTAGTTAAAGTGACAAATGACATGCAACTAGCGATAGATAAAGGACAAATGACTATACTTGTCCTCTTGGATTTAAGTAAAGCCTTCGACTGTGTAGATAGAGACATATTACTCGCTAAACTTAAGGCGCTGAAATTTTCTTACAGCACTTTAATCTGGGTACACTCCTATCTTAGTGATCGTCAGCAGCGTGTATCAGTGGGAAACGATACATCTTCGTGGCAAACCACTGAGATGGGCGTGGTTCAGGGTGGAGTATTGTCACCACTTCTCTTCTTATTGTACATGAATGACTTATCTGAGATGCTGACCAATTGTAAATATCACCTGTATGTAGATGATATTCAATTATATATTCACAAAAAACCTAATGACTTAAACAATTCAATCACTAAGTTAAATGAAGACCTAGCAAATGTTAATGACTGGACTAGCAGACATGGCCTGAAAGTGAACCCATCAAAATCACAGGCCATCATAATTGGCACATATAAATCTCATACGAAAATGCAAAGCACATCAATACCCAGTGTTACGCTCAGTAGAATACCGGTAACATTTAGCGATCATGTAAAGAACCTTGCAGTAGCATTCGATAAATATTTAAGTTGGTTGGAACATGTCACAAAAATTTGTCAAAGAGTATTCTATTCATTACATTCTGCAAAAAGGATGAGGGACTTCCTTCCAAGAAACACAAGAAAATTATTAGTTCAGAGTCCAATATTTCCAATATTTGACTACGGAGATGTAGTTTATAATAGTATGAGCAAAACACTTTCATGTCGACTACAGCGAGCCTACAATGCTTGTGTTCGATTCGTATTAAATATCCCATTTCAAACTCATATTAGCCCTTTCCTCTCTCAGCTGTCATGGCTAAGACTGACTGAACGACGTAAATACCATGCTGTTTCCCTTCTACACAGTATTCTGCAAACAAGCAAACCAGACTATCTTAGAACAGACTTTAAATACATCTCCCCTTCCGACAGAGCTCCCTCAAGGTCATCCACACGTTCCCTCTTGTCCATTCCCATTTACCACAGCAACTTGTACAACAACTCATTCATATCTGCTACCATACGTTCCTGGAACTCAATCCCAGCTGAAATTAGAGGCATAGGCAATCCGAGGCTATTTAAAAGGAAATGTTTAATATGGTACTCAAATATGTAAAAAGTAGATCTCACTAACATAAAAAATGAATAATTAGCTCTTAATTATCAATATGGATACAAAATTATAGAGGTTAAGTCAATTAATTTTAGTGTTTTTTAGAAATATATGTAAAAAATTATTTTATGAACATTATTCTGTAATTGTATAAAGCTGTTGTATAATATGGTTTGGCATAATAGCAGGCTTCATAGCCTGAGCCCCGCCAGGTAAGAAAGGCAATAAACTAAACTAAACAAGGTGGATGGATCAGATTTGAAAGGACATTAGAGAAGCTGGATAGGATGTGGCAGAAGTAACGGAACAGGAAAAAAGGAAGGACAGAAAGGAGTGGGGGAGGCTTGTTAAGTACACCTGGGCGGCTGGAGTGGGACATTGATGACGATTAGTTGTACTTCCGAATGTAATACATAATGACTTGAAGCATCCTTTGGATAACTGCAGCTGTTAAACGCCAGACCTTTATTTTTTAAGTGTATTTCATGCTTGTTCTCTACATTTATTACAACAGGATCTACCTAAACAGCTGTAATTGAGACAAGAGAGACCGCATTTTTTAGGTTAGGTATGCTATCAAGTACCCAGATAGTGCAAGAAGTTCCGCAACGGGAAGATTAAAAATTTTAAAAACGGGAAAGCTGGCCACATTTATGCATATCTACAGATGTGGCAGTAATGCATTTTAATATCATAATGTTTAATTTCGTACGTTCATTGTCTCCATTATTTTTATTAACGCATAGTGCGTTTTGTTTGGCGTCTCCAAAAATCATGAAAGTAGTTAGTGAGAATATAAAATCAATATTATTCTTATTATTTGTTCGATACGTTGCTGAGTAAAACAATCGTTATGAATGGATTGTGTTTTATCACATTTTAAACCTACTTTTCTCCAAAAATTACGTATATTGGCCCGAGTTACGAGATATTGAATGATCACTTTGTTAATAGCAACAACTGCAGTGGAACCTCGGTTCTCCGTTTTTCAGGGGACCATGAAAATAAAATGTACAACACGGGAATGAATGAAAACCATC
This sequence comes from Anabrus simplex, assembly GCF_040414725.1. NCBI lineage: Eukaryota > Metazoa > Arthropoda > Insecta > Orthoptera > Tettigoniidae > Anabrus > Anabrus simplex. The sequence continues at coordinate 52,904,412 of NC_090275.1, forward strand.
AACAATTTGGCTAAACATCACAAAAATGAAATATGTATAATTATACAAAAACTCCTAAACCAAACCAAACTACAGCTCCAATGGGACTGCCTGCCAAGCGAACGCTGCTCAGCCCGAAGGCCTGCAGATTACGAGGTGACGCATGGTCAGTGTAACGAATCTTCTCGGCCGATATTCATGGCTTTCTAAATCAGGGTTGCTATCTGACCATTAGATGGCTCCTCAATTAAAGGTGATCGCGTAGGCTGAGTGGACCTGGAACCAGCCCTTTAATCCAGATAAAATTGCCAGACCTGGTCAGAATTGAACCCGGGCCCTCTGGATGAGAGGCAGGCATGTTAGACTGTGAAACCGCATTAATTACCGGTACGCGAGTTCAAAATCTCAATAGGTACCTTATATACAATATTAAATAGAAGGAAGGATCCACCTTTCAATACTCCGTTGTTAAGTTAAACCAAATAGAAGTTACAACCTGTTCATTTGGGACCAGTTTCAACACATTTGAAGTGTCATCATCAGCCAATTAGCAAAGCAGTGCAAAAATTAAGTTATAAAGATCTAAAAACAACTAACACAATGATCACAGGCAAAAAATTAACACTATTTCGTGCCGAAGCAATTCCAGTTTATGTTCATGACACAGTGATCACAGACAAAAGAGTAAAAAGAACACCACACTCACATTCAATATAAATGCCTACCATATTGCCAATGTCTTCAAAAAAAACAATACCGTGATTTCTTTTTGAACTAATAATAGAAACCTTGAATTTTTACATAACTCTAAAACCTTAAATAAAAAGAGTGTCTTTTCTAAACCAGACATATACCGTTTTAAGTGCAACAACTGTAACACTTCTTACATAGGTCAAACTGGTCATAACTTCAAAATTAGGTACTTTGAACACGTTAATGCAATAAAATACAACAGATTTCCGGCAGTAGGACAACATACACATGACACAAATTTTCACTACAATAGACCAGGTTATTGAAATTCTCAGCACTCTAAATAATGGCCCTCTCCCAGACATCAGGTGAAAACAGTTTTACACACCTCGACCAGTTTTTCAATCCAAATCTTAACATGAATGATATTTCTGAGAAGCCTAATGCCCATTTTGATTTTCTCATCTCAACAAGCAAGGGAAAAAAATCTTTCACAATTTACACAATACGCTCTCATGCCACTTCCCCCTTCCGCTACACCCCCATGATCCTCCTTAGATACCCCCCCCCCCTCATTTTTTCCTTTCCCTCCCACCCTATAATAAGCACTCATTATTCCCCACCCTTTTCTCTATTTATCATCTTCCAGTCATTTATCAATCACCACGTCAAGCTGTTTCAAGTTGAACCTCACATTGTAATTTCTTTTAAAAATTCTTCCTATTTTTTATATATTTTTATTCTTTTTAATTATTTAAATTATTTTAAAAAATGTATATATCCACTTCGAATTGTCGAAATTAAATCCTACACTGTTTTCGTAAGACTTCAATTACGTCAGCTTTTACTCTTTGGCCAGAGAAACAAATGCCTACAAGACCTGCCTAGCAACAACTATACATAACTGCATATCACAAGTTCAATTTCATAACGAGTTATCCTTTAAGTTAGCTGCATATTAGAGCAAGTCCTTTAACTCGTTATCGATCTCAAATACATCTTCATACGTTTTCATACGTGAATGCAGCATAACAGGATTGTACTAGACCTGCTTATGAACTTCAACTGGATTTGTTTCGGCACAAAATAGTGGTGTTCTTTTTACTCTTTTGACTGTGATCATTGTGTTATGAACATAAACTGGAATTGCTTCGGCATGAAATAGTGTTAATTTTTTGCCAGCGATCATTGTGTTAGTTGTTTTTAGATCTTTATAACTTAATTTTTGCACTGCTTTGCTAATTGGCTGATGATGACACTTCAAATGTGTTGAAACCGGCTCCAAATGAACAGGTTGTAACTTCTATTTGGTTCAACTTAACAACAGAGTATTGAAAGGTGGATCCTTCCTTCTATTTAATATTGTATATTTCTCTATTCAATCCGGAACAATCATGAAATTTTTAACTTTAAAAGGTACCTTATATTCAATTTTAAAGGGGAATCTTCGTCAGTTTCCCGTGAAAACTTCTTTCAGTTCAGTAACTTTGATTAGCCAAGCTCTTTGAAAAATCTAATAACGCCACGCCAAACGACAGTTGACCACTAGTAGTTTTTAATTCTCTCTTCTAATAAAATAAAGTACATTAGATACAAAAGCACCCAACATGATGGCGAAATCCCTTCTTTTCTTAAACTTTCATTGTAATTTGGTCTCCAATATACTGTTCGTAGTCAGTTTCTGGAAATCTTGATTAGGCCTACGTCGACTTTTAAAGGTTATGTTGAACTCGAAAACATGGTTTCAAATGTAAGTATCGATTCTCAAAATTCTCGAATGCATTTATTCAATTCTGCCCGTCACTAATCCAATCAAATTGGAAAGAGAAAAAAGAATGTCATCAAAACTTCAGAAATTACGGTTATTCGTGACCTTGAGGTCATCTGGAAAGCGTGCTCGCTGCACATGTCAGTATGAGTTGGAGATGATACAAACCATTTAAATGTAACGTGCACAAATAAAACGACTGCGGTTTTTGGCATTTTAAAACGAAAACGTGAAATTCCCAGACTTACATTAGGACCAAAACAGTAAAAGGCAATCCCAAAACCTCCCATAGCTCTCTTTTTAAATGTAAGGTGCAACATCTGTTCTGGTCCCGCTAACATAATCGTGTACAATAATATTAAAATACTAAATTTGTGTTAAGAGGGAGCAGTTTCGATTCCTGCCCGAAAGCCCAGTTACTCTACAGTGCCCTGAAGAGAGTGCAGAAAATCTGTTCAACAGTACGATCGAAAAAAAGTAAAAATATAAACATCTAACCCTGGATATAATGTGGACGTTTTATAAGTGCGAACATTTGACAAAACTCATTCTGTCTTCAAGCAGAGCTGTCGAAATGCACCGTGTCTCCTTACAATTTGTTGTGGCCACTCTCTGCTTTATGATTTCCGAGATTCTCTAAACAATACCAGCCGAATGCGATGCTAAGATGGTCCGTTATGAAGTTCACCGCCGATCGCTTTTCCAGTACAGTACTTGCTCCAATTATCGCAATGATAACGCCAAGATCCAAAGTATGCATAGCCCTCCTTTCGTGAGGTACAGTTTATTAAAAAACGATTGATCTAGGATTTAGCATTGATGGAACTGAAATTTCTGGACAGTTGATCCGGGAAATCGTTTCTTCGAGGAACGGACAATGCGGGATTTTTACAATGTGATTTTAATACAATGCTCGCGGGACCACGTAATTTGAACGCATATTCCGGGAACGGATAATCGAGGTTCCACTGTATGAATATAAATTAACTAAAGTAAACTCATTTCCTCATCCCGAGGTGGTGCAGCTCTCTTTTTTTTTTTTGGCACGGCCCAAATGAAGGGGTGCTGCATGCATGATTTTTACCGCATAGCAGCCTTCCTGCCATTCTTAAATCTCTGGCAGTATGGTACCAAGAATCAAACTCAGAACGGCAGCTAATTGTGCTAACCATTACGCTGACGGACATTCTTAACAACAAAAAAAACATTATAGCATGACTGATGCGTGCTTGCATTGCGTGCATCGGACACAAAACTATTCACTTATTTGAGCGACGTCATCAGAGCTGCAGTAGGCCTACGCTACGGAGGCGGACATTTCTTCTTAACTACGAAACACAGATGCACCGCATGACTTTGACGCGTGTTTGCATTGTGAAGGTCGTACGGCGAAACTATTCACAAATTTGTGTGATGTCATCGGAGCTGCAGTACGGCTTGTACTCGATTCAAAGCAGAATCGCTGTTCTTCTCTGACAAATCACGTTAGGGGTTCTTGTATGCAAGATTTATTTTTTCATTTTCTTTCTCTCAAAAAGCCAGGAGGGTCTAATACACGAGTAAATATGGTAACCCAACAAACATAGTAAGAAACCTATCGAGACAGACAAAAGTGTAGGGCACTAGTGGACTGCACCCAGGCAACTGGAGACAGTCTATGATGACGATGATGATGATGATGATGATGATGATTCAATGTCTAAACTCTTGTTTCCTTATTTTCTAACTATAATACCAATAACTGGAGATACATACTTGTTGATCACTATGCGTATCAAGGTCATTATCCCTTATCCTCTTCACAACACTGAACTGCGCTGGTCCTTTCTCCAGTTCTGGATACTTCTCTGACTCAGGAGGTTGTGTTCGCATGCCTTTCAGTCCAGCTACAATGCGTTCTGAAACAGTAGCAAGTGCTTCTTGTCCATACGCTCGCACCACATTAGCTAGTGATGACGCAGCACCTTGGCGGACTGATGAAATGGGATCCTCCAAGTTACGGAAGAACATTGGATATAGCGATGGCATGGCAGCTCGAGATTCCTCAGGAAAACACTGGATGAAGTTTCCACATGCCAAACAAGCAGCTGTATAAATAAAATAAGAGCAAAATTTACTATATTCATTTGTGAATATGAATAAACAGGGAGGATTAAAATTAGTTTCTGTGAATAAGCTGAATAAAACTATTCTACACAATAAATCTATCAACATGAAGTTTTTCTACATGATGCACTAGCAATCATTCAAATAACAGCATCGTGTAAATTATCAGTCTCCACTAAAATACTAGATCTTCAAATTTATCAGTCATAAAAATATTATCATCATCTACTTTTCAACAATGGTCATCACCATCATTATCCTATCCTCTACTAACAAAGGCTCCAGTCAAAAATTGTGGGTCCAAATGCTTTTTCTATGCGTACTCCATCCATGCAAGGTAAGTCGTTGCTATATATTTTTGTTAGTTATCTTATCCAAGCATTTTCAATAAATTAATTGCATGTCAGAAAGGATCCTTACCATCTCGAACAGGCCAGCTGTCATCCCGGAAACAGACTAGAAGAGTATGCAAGAGCTGCTCCACAAATGGTCTTACGGCTTGCGGTCGGATTTTTGCTGCCAATTCTGCTATGCAAGCACAAGCTGCCTCACGGACTGCATGGTTGTCTGACTCGGTGGCTACAATATAGTAGTCCACTGTATATGATACATACTTCTCAACCAGATCCTTCCCTCTCACGCCTGTCACTTGCCGCCATGTCTCCTGGGAATAAATCCTAACTCCTTCTGCAACATAATACCTGGAACAACAAGAAACATGGGAAAATGCATACTACAGCCCATAGAATTTAAATCTTCCCATGGAAAGAAAACAGTCCTTGTAAGTCTACTGAGAACAAAACTACCTGCACAGAGCCCATTAACGGTACGCTGTGCATCTCCTGCACTTCGGAAACAGAAAAACGACACAGAAAGTCGTGTGCTACTTGTCGCAAAGAAAGGTTTGAGGCTGTACAATTCACAACCAAATGTCTAGGTTTGGTGTGAATAATGTTTTTACTTCTTAATAGTTATCTAAAATTGAGCTGTCTCATTAAAGGGGACACAAGATCTCCAATCTTCCATAGTATGGTAAGATGTGGGATGAATTTTTAAGGGAACTGCTTGGGTCAGACCAAACAGATTTCACGAATGACCTATTAATGTATCCTAAATTTAGTGGTAATAATCGTTTTACCATAAAATCAATGATGTTATAATTAACTGCTGGAAAATAACTGGGGCAGCTCAGAGCAGTTAACTGAAGATGACATAAATTGTATAATGACCTTGCAATGCACTGAAAAAAACATAATGATAGTTCTGTTTTAAAGATTCATAAAACACTTTATACCAAAAATGCTATTTTGACAACGCGAACAGAATTTCACGCTCTACAAACCTATTTTACCAACAAGAACAGTATACAAATATTTCAAATATTAGGATTTTAATACTTCTGTATTGTTTATTGAAGCTGCTGGTATGACATACAGTAGAACCCGGCTTAACTGACATTATCTTGCAAAATTGTATTTTAATATTTTGTTTTTAGCGTCTCGTTCTTAGCCGTCGATACTAGTAATTCTCTTGCTATATGTGCTGAGAGCTACTATGCAAACCCTATTTTTATATTATGACTTATGCCAGAATGCACGTGTAGCATAAAACAAAACAGTTTCTTACCCTCTAGTTAGTTCCATGATACATTTTTTCTTGAACAAGCAGGAATTATTACTGTATTATTATTATTATTATTATTATTATTATTATTATTATTATTATTATTTCAAACATTGATATAGGAATTAGAAAGATGTTTTTGAAGACTTTCGTGTGGAGCGTGGCATTGTATGGAAGTGAAACATGGACGATAACTAGCTCAGAAAAAAAAGAGAATAGAAGCTTTGGAAATGTGGTGTTACAGAAGAATGCTGAAGGTGAGATGGATGGATCGAATCACGAATGAAGAGATACTGAATCGAACTGGTGAGAGGAGATCGATTTGGCTAAATTTGACAAGAAGAAGAGATAGAATGATAGGACACATCTTAAGACACCCAGGACTTGTTCAGTTGGTTTTTGAAGGAAGTGTAGGTGGTAAGAACAGTAGGGGTAGACCAAGGTTTGAATATGACAAGCAGATTAGAGCAGATGTAGGATGCAGTAGTTACGTAGAAATGAAAAGACTAGCACAGGATAGGGTGGCAAGGAGAGCTGCATCAAACCAGTCTATGGACTGATGATCAAACAACAACATTATTATTACTGTGTTATTCGTCATGAATATTATGCAGATGACTCCGACCTTGACAATAGCAGTTCTGAGAAATGAGTTACAGCAGATGATTGATTTAATGCATTGGAGGCGAGATTGATTTTGAATGTTTATTAAAATACAGTACCACACGCTTTAAATACAGCACTGTAATAAAATTACTGTACACAGTAATCAGTTCAGTAGTAACAAAAGTTGTTTCATTATTTCAGATTGCTTTGTGCTTTTCTGAACAAAGCAATGAATCTACACCAGCTGATGTATGGTTGATTAAAAGGTGGCGCGACATAGCTGCACGATAGAGGTGTACCAAGAAAATTCAGAAGAAAATCACTGATTTTATACAATGAGTGTTATGTAAATATTTTAATGTTAATATACAGTATGCACCTTTGCTTAACAGAGTTTATACATTTTTATTTCTACACTTAACTTCCGAAAATAATTACCATGTGTCATCCGAAAAAAGCGCATCAACCGAAGTGGCTCCGCCACCTTTATTTCGGATAAACGGGGTTCTACTGTAATTGTTACTTTGAATTTACCTCTAGTGTGTTTTTACCAGTTATCTCATCATTGTTATCATTCTTAACTAATAATTTATACATGATGTGTGATATAAATAAATAAATAAATAAATAAATAAATAAATAAATAAATTGAAGCAGCAAAAATAATGATGATAATTACTTTGTTACATGCAATCTGTGTGCCTTGAAAAAATTCATCTTCTATACAGAAGGACGGGCACAGCAGACATCATTGCTACAGTCTTGCTCTTATTTATTGTCAAGTCAGTAATCTTTAAACTTGGAAGTTCCATTCATCTAATCTTCGCTGTACCACTAGCTCTGTCTCTCCCCGTATAGCTACATCTTTAGCAAATACCAAAACATTGAGATCCCCATTTCCCACCCCTTTGATTTTTACAAACATCTCAGGAACTAATTGGATCAGTCAAAAAAGCAAGATTACAACTATGAGGGGGTTTCTGTGAGAGTCAAACAGACTATGTTTAAAACATATCATCTATCACGACATACAGCCTCGAGTGTTGCATAATTAATTATTTTTACAATTTGCTTTATGTGGCACTGACACAGATAGGTCTTACAACAACGAGGGGATAGGAAAAGGCTAGGAGCGGGAAGGAAACGATCGTGGCCTTAAGGTACAGCCCCAGTGTTTGCTTTGTGTGAAAAATAGAAAATCACAGAAGAACCATATTTAGGTCTGCCGAGAGTGAGGTTCAAACCCACTATCTCCCAAATGCAAGCTGACAGCTAAGTGACCCAAAACAAGAAGCCCCTCGCTCAGTGTGTTAATAATAAAGAAGAAGATAACAAGCATATGAAATGAAGTTTCTGCAGTCAGCCAAGCAAAAGACCACAAGAGATAAAATTAGGAACAAGGATATTAGAGAAGAGACACAGGTGGGCCTGTCAATGGCAGAGAGACTGAGTGCTGCATGACTCAAGTGCTTTGGACATGTGAAGAGAATGAGGAAGAGCCAAACCCAAGACAGTACTTGGATAGGAATATACAAGGGTAAAGATCTATTGGATGACACAAGAAGTTGTGGCTGGGAAACTAGAGCAGAAAACTGGGAAACTATAACAAGACAGGAAGTATACAGTATATCAAGATGAACAGAGCAAAATGGTGGCAAATTGTCCTTACCCGTCTCATGGGAAGAATACAAAGAATATGATGAGTAGCACAATGCTGACATGACCAAGTGTGAATGCACATGCTCCAGTGTCCAATAAGTTCATCTTCTCACACAGAAGATGATCTACTTTGAGCCAGCCAAGATGCATTGGAAATGGGCTTTGCCCCCCCTACCAAAAAAAATGCTAATATGATTGTAAGTGTAGTATGTTTCACACACAGAAATACCCATCCAATAAATTTTTCCTATTTTTTCATTTTTTCCTCTGCAAACCACATGCTTTAAAATTAAGCTGGTACTGTAGGAACTGTCATTTTGGTATGGTGGCTGCGCTTGACCTTCAACAGCACGTGGTTGCTCCGCATACGCCAGAATGGCACCAGCTGCCGTCGAGCTACCACTTGAAACTGTGTCCGCTTGTGAACTCTATTCTGTTATTCGTTTTTTCACTGCGAAAAATGAAATTTAAAGATAAAAATTTCATTGTTCCGTATTGAAAGTATTAACGTTAAAAATTAAATAATTGAAAAAGAGGTTCAACCTATTCAAAACATAAAAGAAAGGAATGTAGTGATTACATTCTTATTTAATAGTGATTAGAAATGGGACCGGTTTCGACCCTAGTCCAGGTCATCGTCAGCCATTCAAAACATAAAAAACAAGAAAAACAATGCATATGAAAAAGAATAAGTGAACTCTGGATCGGTATAAGATGAAATATAAATTGATGATGGGGGTTGAAATTGTGAGTCACTTAAAATAAAACAGTACGTAATATTATGAAAGGTAGTACGGCACACGCAATGATAAGTAAAGTCTCTCAATGTTTATGAATAGTGGAGAACGGTCAAATGGGTCAGTTTTTACACTCTGTCAGGTACAAAGTCACAACACTATCGAACAACATATGAAGATCCATAAATATTTTGAAGTCGCAGACGAATAGATTTATAGAAGCAAACTGCCAGCTCTCGGTGATCAGCGCGGCACATCCAAGGTCATGCGCTGTGGTCTCGAATGCCAAAGTAGAATGGAGAATATCCTGAAGGTCCCCCTCTTTCATTTCCCTGTCTTATCCTTCTTCAACACCATTTATCTTCAATTTCCTTTATTCTTCTCTTATTTCACTATCACTCTTCCTCTACCGGTATTAATTTATTCTACCTTTTCTATTAAAAAAAAAAAAAACAAAAAAAAAAAAACACTACCTTCATTTCGGTTCTCCTCATTCAAATTTTAACTCTTGTCTTGCGCCAACTTCGACTACTTCAATCATGACCTAAATTTTTTCAATTTAAAAAATAGCGCACTGTGCATATATGTTTTCATTTGTTTTCCGATATTGCGCTTTTTACTACATTTTTTTCTCTTTACAATTGTTTTTTCAAGTCAACTGTTTTCCAAGAACTCAGCAGGAGCACAATTACTCATTCAATTATACTGAATTGCATTGTATATTTCTATATATACGTACTTAACTTCCCGCAACCGAGGCAAATACTGGACCTTCAGGATATTCTCCATTCTACTTTGGCGTTCGAGACCACAGCGCATGACCTCGGATGTGCCGCGCTGATCACCGAGAGCTGGCAGTTTGCTTCTATAAATCTATTCGTCTACGACTTCAAAATATTTATGGATCTTCATATGTTGTTCGATAGTGTTGTGACTTTGTACCTGACAGAGTGTAAAAACTGACCCATTTGACCGTTCTCCACTATTCATAAACATTGAGAGACTTTACTTATCATTGCGTGTGCCGTACTACCTTTCATAATATTACGTACTGTTTTATTTTGAGTGACTCACAATTTCTACCCCCATCATCAATTTATATTTCATCTTATACCGACCCAGAGTTCACTTATTCTTTTTCATATGCATTGTTTTTCTGGTTTTTTATGTTTTGAACGGCTGACGATGACCTGGACTAGGGTCGAAACCGGTCCCATTTCTAATCACTATTAAATAAGAATGTAATCACTACATTCCTTTCTTTTATGTATTGAATAGGTTGAACCTCTTTTTCAATTATTTAATTTTTAACGAAAAATGAAATGGCTATCAATATTCATTGCCATTTAGTGTTTGTTTATGGTGAAGGATGCATGAGAATCCAAATGGTTCGCCGCTGGCGTTCATGGTTCCTGGAAGGACAGCAAAATGTGCATGACGACGAGTGCAGTGGCAGGCCTGTTACTGCTTTAGGCAATGCAGCCACTGTTGCAGTTCGGAATGTGGTGGACGAAGATCAATGCGTCAGCATTGATGAGATAATGAATCTACTGCCTCCTGGTATGGAAATTGGACGCTCCTCTAGTGCGATGATCCTGACAGATGTCTCGCAGTATCGAACAGTATGTGCAAGATGGGTCCCATGTTTGCTTACCGATGCTCACAAGCAAGAACGGACTAGGCGGCCCCAGCTTTTCTGCAAATGTTTCAAAAAGAGGGAGATCGAATGATGCCCGCAATGCCACTGGAGATGTAAGCTGGGTGCATCACTCAACTCCAGAAACAAAATGACAAAGCATGGTATGGAAGAAACCAGGCAGACGTGCACCAAAAAAGTTCTCAAGACTTCAGCCTCTGCGGGCAAAGTTATGGCTACTGTCTTTTGGAATGGTGCTGTAATGGTTGAGTGCCTGCTCCAGTGCACTAAGGTCACTGCTGAGAGGTACCGTATGGTTTTTACGAATCTCGGAGCTGCAATCAAACAAAAACATCCTGGTCTTATGTCTCGGAAAGTGTTGCGCTTTCATGACAATGCACGCCCCATTCAGCTCAAAGGATCCAGGATTTGCAGTAGAACTCCAAACAGGACCTTTTTCCCCTTCCACCTTATTATCTGGATCTTGCCTCGAGTGATTTCCATCTCTTTCCACAACTGAAGTTGCACCTTGGAGGCAGCGGTTTGCGACTGATGAAGAGGTGGTAGCGGAGGTGAACCGCTGGCTATCTAGACAGGACCCGACCTGGTATGACAAAGGTATCAAAAAACTGCTGCCAAGATACCAAAAGTGTTTGGACAGAAATGGTGACTATGCGGAGAAGTAGTGTACGATGTGTAGAATGAAAATAAAATATTTTACAAGTGTAAATAACCCGCTTGCATTTTTTGTAAAATAGGGAAACTTATTTATCGGATCCCTCGTAGTAGTAGTAATAATAACAATAATAATAATTAGCACAAACTAGAAAACTGCAGATTCTTGTTCATAATCACACAATTTGTTTTGCTGTGGACAGCTTATATTACAATGGCAGGCATGTAGTGATGTTCTGATGTCTTACTTGTTCATCCAACATCCTGCCAAGTTTCATTGCAATTGCTGCATTCGATACTCCTCATTCCAGTGAATTTCAATTACACATATTAAACAGAATTCTTTTTTACTATAATTTGATATTTTTCCAAATAATTTTTTTAAAAATAATTTTATTTCTTTTACGTCCCACTAACTACTCTTTTACTGTTTTCAGAGACGCCGAGGTGCCGGAATTTAGTCCCGCAGGAGTTCTTTTACATACCAGTAAATCTACCGACACGAGGCTGACGTATTTGAACACCTTCAAATACCACCGGACTGAGCCAGGATCGAACCTGCCAAATTGGGGTCAGAAGGCCAGTGCCTTAACCGTCTGAGCCACTCAGCCCGGCCCAAATAAATTTAAGAAATATAAATTGTTAACACTTAAGTTTTATCTTCTAAAACATTGTTCAGCTTCATTCTTTCATAACATGGTAACTTTTTTTTAAAAAAAGTTCAAAAAACTCGTGTACAAAATGATTTTAAATCATCTTCAAAGCACTAGGACCGTGGAACCGAGAATGAAGAAAGTGATGAGACTCTCAAGGTGTTAACATTTATATCAACCGCAAGCGAAGACTGTCGCTTTTCAAACCTGACTATTTATCCATGGATAGATATAGTAAATCTCGTGACTCCAAGCTTAAATATAATTGTATTAAACGTTGACATCTAAGTTAGTTCTAAGCATCCTGAACTTTTCAGCTATATAATCGTCAAGCACGTGCAGCTATAAATGCTAGTCCTTTTCACCTTTCTACTCTATTTAACATAGATAATGTATGTCTAGTACCATAGTATGGTGTTTCAGAATTGCACTGAAGCTCAATCTTCTCGTTTTCCCCGTATTCTGGAACACAATGATCTTTGCTTTCTCCAACAGAATGTCCCCCACTCTGTGGACTTGACAAACAGTACATCGTCTCAATGGAGCTTCATCTTGTAAGTGTCTTGTCAATTCATCCATCACTACGATAAAAGGGGTAAGCAATGTTTGCAGGAACTCTTACCTATTGAGACACATCCTAGGTAAAAGTTCAGGATAGAAGATTTCTCTAGCCTTATCATCCGGTAGAGACATAAGGAACTTCCTTGCAGCTACAGATGCAGCTAAACGAACCTGCACAGGAACAAACAAAAAAAAGACCTAGTAAAACTAGTAGTATGGTTCAGGAATATTACACAAAGCTTTATGACACAACACTGTAAGCTAAAAGAGAAAGAGACAGGGCGAGTTGGCCATGCGGTTAGAAGCGCGTGGCTGTGAGCTTGCATCCGGGAGATAGTGGGTTCGAACCCCACTGTTGGCAGCTCTGAAGATGGTTTTCCGTGGTTTTTCCATTTTCACTCCAAGCAAATCCTGGGGCTGTACCTTAATTAAGGCCACGGCCGCTTCCTTCCAACTCCTAGGCCTTTTCTATCCCATGGTCCCCACAAGACCTATCTGTGTCAGCGTGACGTAAAGCCACTGTTGTTGTTTGAGTCATCAGTCCATAGACTGGTTTGATGCAGCTCTCCATACCACCCTATCTTGTGCTAACCTTTTCATTTCTACGTAACTATTGCATCCTACATCTGCTCTAATCTGTTTGTTATATTCATACCTTGGTCTACCCCTACCGTTCCTACCACCTACACTTCCTTCAAAAACCAACTGAACAAGTCCTGGGTGTCTTAAGATGTGTCCTATCATTCTATCTCTTCTCCTCGTCAAATTTAGCCAAATCGATCTCCTCTCACCAATTCGATTCAGTATCTCTTCATTCGTGATTCGATCTACCCATCTCACCTTCAGCATTCTTCTGTAACACCACATTTCAAAAGCTTCTATTCTCTTTCTTTCTGAGCTAGGTATCATCCATGTTTCACTTCCATACAATGCCACGCTCCACACGAAAGTCTTCAAAAACATCTTTCTAATTCCGATATCAATGTTTGAAGTGAGCAAATTTCTTTTCTTAAGAAAGCTCTTCCTTGCTTGTGCTAGTCTGCATTTCATGACCTCGTTACTTCGGCCATCGTTAGTTATTTTACTACCCAAGTAACAATATTTATCTACTTCCTTTAAGACTTTGTTTCCTAATCTAACATTTCCTACATCACCTGCCTTCGTTCGACTGCACTCCCATTACTTTTGTTTTGGACTTATTTATTTTCATCTTGTACTCCTTACCCAAGACTTCATCCATACCATTCAGCAACTTCTCGAGATCTTCTGCAGTCTCAGATAAAATAACAATATCATCGGCAAATCTCAAGGTTTTGATTTCCTCTCCTTGGACTGTGATTCCCTTTCCAAATTTCTCTTTGATTTCCTTTACTGCCTGTTCTATGTAAACACTGAAAAGGAGAGGGGACAAACTGCAGCCTTGCCTCACTCCTTTCTGGATTGCTGCTTCTTTTTCAAAGCTCTCGATTCTTATCACTGCAGACTGATTTTTATACAGGTTGTAGATAATTCTTCGTTCTCGGTATCTGATCCCTATCATCTTCAGAATCGTAAATAGCTTGTTCCAATCAACATTATCGAATGCCTTTACTAGATCTACGAATGCCATGTACATGGGCTTGTCTTTCTTGATTCGATCCTCGAAGATCAGACGTAAAATCAGGATTGCTTCATGTGTTCCTACATTTCTTCTGAAGACAAATTGATCTTCTCCCAACTCAGCTTCAACTTGTTTTTCCATTCTTTTGTAAATAATACGTGTTAAAATTTTGCAGGCATGAGATACTAAACTAATGGTGCGGTAGTTTTCACACCCGTCAGCACCGGCTTTCTTGGGAATAGGTATAACAACATTCTGCCGAAAATCGGATGGGACTTCTCCTGTCTCATACATCCTGCACACTAAATTAAATAACCTTACCATGCTGGTTTCTCCTAAGGCAGTCAGTAATTCAGAGGGAATATCATCAATTCCAGGTGCCTTGTTCCTATTTAGGTCACTCACAGCTCTGTCAAACTCTGACCTCAAAATTGGGTCTCCCATTTCATCAGCATCAACAGCCTCTTCATGTTCCAGAACCAAATTATCTACATCATTACCTTGATACAACTGTTGGATATGCTCCTGCCATCTTTCTGCTTTGTCTTCTTTCCCTAGAAGTGACTTTCCACCTGAGCTCTTAATATTCATGCACCTAGATTTCCTTTCTCCAAAGGTTTCCTTGATTTTCCTGTATGCAGCATCTACCTTTCCCAGGACCATACAGCCTTCGACATCCTTGCACTTCTCCTTCAGCCATTCTTCCTTAGCTACCTTGCACTTTCTATCTACTTCATTCTTTAATCGCCTGTATTCTTTCCTGCCCTCTTCATTTCTAGCATTCTTGTATTTTCGTTGTTCATCAATCAGGTCTAGTATCTCCTGAGTTATCCACTGATTCTTAGTTGATCTTTTCTTCCTTCCTAACTTTTCTTCAGCAGCCCTACTGACTTCATTTTCATGACTCTCCACTCTTCCTCTATTGTGTTTCCTTCAGCCTTTTCATTTAGTCCTTGTGCAACATGTTCCTTGAAACAATCCCTCACACTCTTTTCTTTCAACTTGTCTAGATCCCATCTTTTTGCATTCTTTCCTTTCTTCAATTTCTTCAACTTCAGATGGCATTTCATGACCAACAAGTTGTGGTCAGAGTCCACATCTGCTCCTGGGAAAGTTTTGCAATCCAACACCTGGTTTCTGAATCTCTGCCTAATCATAATGAAGTCTATTTGATACCTTCCAGTGTCTCCAGGTCTCATCCACATATACAGCCGTCGTTTGTGGTGTTTGAACCAAGTATTGGCAATGACTAAATTATGATCAGTGCAGAATTCAACCAGCCGACTTCCTCTTTCGTTCCTTTGTCCCAATCCAAATTCTCCTACTGTACTACCTTCTCTTCCTTGGCCTACCACTGCATTCCAGTCTCCCATCACAATTAGATTCTCGTCACCTTTTACATATTGTATTAAATCTTCTATCTCTTCATATATTCTTTCAATTTCTTCATCATCCGCTGAACTAGTAGGCATATAGACCTGCACTATTGTGGTGGGCATTGGTTTGGTGTCTATCTTGACAACAATAATTCTTTCACTATGCTGGTCGTAGTAGCTTATCCGCTGCCCTATTTTCTTATTCATTATTATACCAACTCCTGCATTTCTCCTGTTTGATTTCGTGTTGATAATTCGGTAGTCGCCTGACCAAAAATCCTGTTCTTCCTGCCAACGTACTTCACTTATACCAACTACATCTAACTTTAGCCTATCCATCTCCCTTTTCAGATTCTCTAACCCACCACAACCATTCAAACTTCTAACATTCCACGCTCCGACTCGCAGAATGTCAGTATCCATCTTCCTGGTGATCGCCCCCTCTCGTGTAGTCCCCACCCGGAGATCCGAATGTTTACCTCCGGAATATTTTACCCGGGAGCAAGCCATCATCACTACATCATTCATACAGAGAGAGCTGCATGTCCTCGGGAGGTAGTTACGGCTGTAGTTTCCCGTTGCTTTCAGCCGTGTAGCAGTATCAACACAGCTAAGCCATGTTGAGTATTATTACAAGGCCGTATCAGTCAATCATCTAGACTGCCGCCCTTGCAACTACCGAAAGGCTGCTACCCCCCTTTCGATGAACCATTCGTTAGTCTGGTCTCTCAACAGATACCCATCCGATATGGTTGCACCTGCGGCTCGGCTATCTGCATCATTGGGACACGCAAGCCTCCTACACCACGGCAAGGTCACATGGTTCGCAGAGGAGGGTAAAGCCACAAAAAAAAAAAAAAAAGAAGAAGAAGAAGAAACCCAAGATAATTTATTTCTATCTAGGGTATTAAAGAAACTATGCAACAATATATGAATGGTTATTGCTCTTTATCACTGCCAACAAACAGCATGTTAATAAGTAAGGAACAGATCTGCAATAATGCAAATGAGTAGACCTGAAACTACACAGAAAATATGTTAAATTTCTGCTTTGCCTAGCGCAAACTTGGAAACGATTAATCATTCAATAAAAAATTAAAAACCGAGCTCGATAGCTGTAGTCGCTTAAGTGCGGCCAGTATCCAGTATTCGGGAGATAGTGGGTTCGAACCCCACTGCCGGCAGCCCTGAAGATGGTTTTCTGTGGTTTTACATTTTCACACCAGGCTGTACCTTAATTAAGGCCATGGCCGCTTCCTTCCTATCCCATCATCGCTATAAGACCTATCTGTGTCGGTGCGATGTAAAGCAAAAAAAAAAAAAAAAAAAAAAAAAAAAAAAAAAAAAAAAAGCAAATCCTCTCAATTATAGTGGGGCTTCAAAAACTACTTTTAAAATATACTTGTGCAGGTTTTTATGGTGAGAGGGGCTTCAAAAACTACTTTTAAAATGTACTTGTGCAGGTTTTTATGGCTAATGTCAGCTGGTAAGCTTTTCTCCCTTTCCAGGATATTAGGCCGTGCTAACAGTATAAATATGTTGAAGTTTCAACTACTATTCGGTAGTCATTGTCAAGATGGCACCAAATGTTGGCCAACTATGAAGTAGGCAGAAGTAGAAGTGTGCTGAGACAGGCAGTCAGCATCTTTAAGTTACATCATGTTTCCAATAACAACATCAGTGTTGTCCACGAGAAAATATCTAAAAGCTAACTATGATAGTTTGGACACGTGCTATGAGAAGCAGCACAAAAGAAGCTGCTCACTTATTTCTCTACAATCCATTTGGATGCTTCCTTTTGATATTGCTATGTGGATATATCTCCAACGCTCATGTGGACAACACAGTAAAAGAAGCAGAAACCTTTTGGAGATAAGGGATACTTTCAAATCTCATCCATTGTCAGGGATCAAGTCATGGCCCATCCACTTACGATATCTTCTTGTATGAACCGTTGTGACTATCTTTTGCTTAACTAGTAGCATCATCATTTGATAAACAGTTTTCCAATAATGGAAACAGAGAGAAAATGGCTGAACAGATTTCAATGAGCAACCCCTTGTTTTGAAGTGTACAATGTGAAGGTCCACAGAGAAATATTAGTTTTAATAGGATTACCAATTTTCGTACATAATTTTCTTATGGTATTTTTTTAAGTAATTGCAAGGCCTTCTGCTATATACTGTAGTGCACAACTAGATAGTGTGTGGCAGCGCATGTTGTTTCAAGGCATATCATGTAGCAGCTGATATCACTGTTGCTAGCACTATAAAAACAGAGATATCTACTCTTAAAACAATAATCTCCACCACCACTACCACCATTATTCAAGGCACCTATTTTTCAAAAGGCGCATAATCACAAAGTATTTGCGAAATTTTACAAAGTAGGCTCAGAACATGAAACTATTTACCTTTAAACAAAATCACAAAATAACTGACGAAACTATGTGGAATCACTCTTTGTTCAAGAAGCATAATGAAAGGTGATTTAGAAAATGATGAAGTCTCTCATCTAAATCAAATTCCCATCTTACGATAACTTTCAACATCAGAATATCTTGAACCATACACAGTGTTTAGGGATCTAGTTGGTAGATCATGTAGAGCAGGTGGAGGTATATGGGCAATTAGTGGAAGCTGCAGTGAAGGTTTTACGGATCACAGTCAGTAACGGTGATAGTGAAAGGTCATTTTCAACATACTGTAACGCAATGTCTGACAAGAGAACAGCTATGACTTCCAGTAATATGGAACTCATGGTATCAGTGTCTATTTTTGGACTGATGTGTAAATTATGTACGTAGGCTAGGCAGGATAATTATTTTCCTAACAAACATGCTTTGATAAATGTAACATGTGTTTTCAACAGAATCTCATGTTTTTTGTACATATGGAAAAATGAAATACATTTTACTGCAAATATGCTATCAAGAATCTTTTGGTTTAGTATTTATTGCTGAAATGTGGAAATAAAAATTTAGCAAAATTACTTAAAATTACAAAATTAGGAAAATCTCTTCACCAAAAACAGGTGCTTCTGTCATTATAACATGAGAATTGTCAATTTCAACCAGCTTCCTGTTAGCGTAACGTTACGACAGTAGTATGAAGTTATTATGAGCTGTGGCTTGATGTCTTGCTGTTACAAAATAATGCAGTTACTTTTGCTGCATGAAATTTTATACATAAATCATCAATACAATGCCATGTCTGCTAGGAGGAGATAATGACGGATGCAACCGATCCTACAGAAACTCAGCTGAATGAAACAGGGCCCACAGAGTTTCAATGGCAACAACAAGATCACAAAGACTAACTCCAGTTTTGCCCACTTATGTTGAAACCATGATTTTGTTTTCTGCACATGCCACAAATAATAACTAATTACTAGTCACATGTTATAACTGCTAACATTGGAATTTTGCCCCCCCCCCAGGATTTCCTTAACATACTGCTTGCCAACAACATCGAATTGCTGCATTGTAACTCCCTCATATTTGGCTGACCTTTGTTAGGTTGGTAACAGAGTACAATTTTCAATTTTCTTATTCTTATCCATCATTTCATCCCCCCCACCATCAGTCTAATAGGAATATTCCCAGTGATAACACACAAATATTTTCAGTGACACACAGGAGATTCTAAGTTTTACTCACCTGACTCCAGTTATCAGCTAATCCTTTAGCTAAGTGCTTGCTGAACTCATGACCATAAGCGTAGATAGGGTTGATCACACTGACACTATCCCTAGCTTCAGTATCTGTAAGTCAAACCACATTACTGTACAAGTCACAACACATTTAGATTGACGCTTTCAAGGCCCGTAACAACAGACACGATAATATGGCTTTTGCCGTGCCAAGAAAAATATTTCCCATAACATGAACAATGTTTTCTCTCAGAAGTAGCAGAAACAGAAATCTTTACAGATATGGAGGACAATACATGATGTTTGATTACCCAATCAGTTTTAACCACACTTTATAAAATTGAAGTGAATAATACCATAATAATGCCATATTTTTAGGATACCTTCGTGTCCATGATATACCTTAAATCACATGCGTCCCCTGGGTAATGCTAAAGAATGGTAACTTCAAAGGAGACAACCAAAGCCTAGAAGGTAAACGCAGCCAGATAATCCATGTGATAATTACGACACGATGAGCAGAATTCATAAAAATGGCCCTTTTAAGAACAACCCTAGAGACGTCATGTTCTTTGATAGCTAATGTTAGAGACCTCAATGTATCATAAATGTATATTCATTATCTATGTGGACCTGTTACTTATTTCTTTTTCTCTTGCCTCTTTAACAGTCTTTGTATGTATTTCCATCTTTTCTCCTATCACCCTCCTCTACTGTTTGACACTTCTCTAATCTCCATTTCCATTCTATTCCTCTTTATCTTCCTTCCGTTGCAATTGATTTATATTCCTCCCGCCTAATCTTTGATTAGTTGGATGACTTTGTATTGTGTATTTTCCAACTCATGGATGTGAAAATGTAAAACATCAGATTTAGAGCAAATATGGCAACATCCATTCCTTCTCGAAATATAATAGTGCATAGTGAGCTATTTAGTGAGAGTATCATTTCATTAACAGAATCATCCACAGACAATTGATTTTAAAACTCTTGGCATCGTTAGAAAAGTTGTAGTCCCCAGTTACTTTTCTGAGAACGTGGAGCAAAGTCTTTGTGAAACTAAAGATATTCTACGGTTTCCCTCTTTCACATGCAAAGACCTGAAAGATATATCAACTAATAAGATAACACATTGCTAAATGTTCCTTTTTTTTTTCCTCTCCTTTTTTTCTTACTTTATAGCACCAGAACAGGTTGTTATGTATTTACTGTTTAGTAAAAGAAAATTATATAATTGGTCCACCTTAGGTTGATACACAGTCAATGAGTATTGACTAAATTGACTAAGGTGGACTGTGTGAGTTTTCTTAAGGTTTCTTTTAAGACACATTTGTGTACTGACTAAGGGACCAATTATATCATTTTCTTTTAGAACAGAAAAAAGTACACCAAGAAAGGTGTATCTTGTATGATCTGAGCTAATAAATGGCTGGCTTACAATTCTGGTAACAATTGCTTTTATCAGCTCTTTAAATCAATGTTTACCTCAAATGTTTTATTTTCAAATTTGAAAACTTTAACTCTGTAACTTTAATATGCAGTAAACTGAGAGGATGCATATTATGATAATGTTGTAAATAGTACAGGCATGTAAACTGTTCATGCTACGAACCCATCTGTTCTCTGGTGCTGGCATGTTTCAACGTTCTGATGCACGGTCTCCTTCCTCACAGCTTAGAAAGTCACTAACAAGATACACATTCACAATATTTTCCGTGAAACTCTGACCTTGACCGTACATCTGTTAGAACCCTCGAACAAGGGAAATATTTCAATTTCAGTTCTGTTACCACCATGGCTTTACATAACAAATGTAGACACATTCCGACTGACCAGCTCGAAAGTGTTTTAAATAAAATTTTCATTAGTGTTATCACTATAAAAAATACCGGTACAAGACTTGCAGAGAGATTAGTTTGTATCATTTGAGCATTAAAAATGAATTTGTGATTGAGTGTTACAGTTACATCTTGAAAAATTTCTCCAAGCACATAGGTGCAAAAAAAAAAAAAAAAAAAAGTTGTAATTTTATAAAAATACAACATAATTCAGGCTTTGAAATATTTTTATATTCTTAAAGAATATTTATACCAAATTTCAATCATTTTTAATAACTCTCTGATCCTGGATATTCACCAAAAACTTTGAATGGTTCTACTGAAAAAATTATGGAATTTTAGATGTAACCCTCTTGTTTTGAGCCATTGAAATAACCTTACAAAAATCATTTTCCTCACCTTGGTCAATGTTCCCACAGCTCACTAAGGATGAACAAACATAGAATCCTGTTTCTCTAACAAACCGATTTGTATGAGTTAATGTCTGAAAGATCAGCCCTAATAGTTCATCATCAACAAATGGCTGAAAATTAGTTCCACATCCTTCGATCATACACTGCAAACACTTCAAACTGGTTTCCAAGTTCTTCCAGCCAGCGGTGTCATGGAATATCTGAGCAGCTTCAGCACTGTTGCGCTGTGTACAGAAAATTTAAAATAATATTAACACATTAATACAACAGTTTATAAGGAGACTTACTAACTTCAGAATCACATATTTAGGTCATTTTTATATATGTTATATACCTCAATAGGAGGTTTCAATGAATTTTATGTGATGAGCCGTAGTTTTTGTTTCATAGCATATTTACCTCATGATATACAAGATGTAACCAACTTCTTGGTGCTACTTATACCAGTTAA
This sequence comes from Anabrus simplex, assembly GCF_040414725.1. Taxonomy (NCBI): domain Eukaryota; kingdom Metazoa; phylum Arthropoda; class Insecta; order Orthoptera; family Tettigoniidae; genus Anabrus; species Anabrus simplex. The sequence continues at coordinate 52,926,437 of NC_090275.1, forward strand.
CCCTATATTTGATTACAGGAACATCAAAAAGCACACATAATAGGATTAGGGTTACCAGAAATCTGGAAAATCTCGGACATGCCCTACATTTAACTTTCTGTCGGACGTTTAGGAGAAATTTCTTAAGAATCCTAAATGTCATATTATTATTTTTTAATTCAAAAATTCGATGGTTTAAAAAAATGATTTTTTTTCTGCCATAAAAGAAAGAATAAATTTGTAAGTACAGTAGCTCGACCACATAGACAATTGTTTAAAGGTGAAATGGAGTTTCCATGGTGGTTACTGTGGTTCCAGTTGGGAATGTTGTGATCAGCTGTGTAAACTAATTTTAAACCAATTTCTTGAACAAAACTGTGGAACGGTGTCATCTCATGATAAGTGGGCGAGATATTTTAGTACTAATAAATATGAAATCTTCCGTTCTGAGTTTTTGAAAACTGCACAATATTTTTTCGCTATTCATGTGTGTGTCACAAGTGGAGTTCGTCAGGGATGCATTCTTTCACCAACAATCTTTTTAGTGGTCCTCGATAATGTCATGAGAAAAAAGTTGTGTAGAAGGAAAAGAGGAATACAATGGAGAATGACTGGAAGATTTAGAATTTGCAGATGATATTTGTCTTCAAGAATTACTGATATGAAACACAAGTTAGAAGGATTACGGAAGGAAACAGAGGCTGCAGGCCTAATATGTCGTTAAGACCAAGGAAATGAGAGTGAATGCTAAAACTGACGAAAGATTGACAAGGTTAAAACATTTACCTACTTGGGAAGTGTAAGAGAAGGAGGGGCAGAAGAGGATTTGAGAACCAGAATAAGGAAAGCAAACTGAGCCTTCATCCAGCTGTATACTGTACAATGTGGAAGAATAACAACATTTTAAAGAAGACGAAAATAAAAATTTTCAATACAATCAGTCCTTCTATATGCTTGTGAAACTTGGAAGGTTACATGACTATCACTAACCTCTTGCAGACATTTATAAACCATTGCTTACAATGCATCATAAACATCAGATGGCCTGAAATTATATCCAATGACAAGCTATGGAGAACAACAAACCAAGTTTCACTCGCAGTGGAAATCAAAAGGATGAAATGGATAGGTCATACCTTGAGAAATCCAGCGGGATCTATAGAACGTACAGCATCAGAACGGAATCCGCAAGGGGCACGGAGGAGAGGAAGACCTGGAGGAGGACTGTAGAGGAGGAGGATCTTGAAGCAGGGAAGATTTGGAACGAAGTTAAAGCACTGGCAAGTCAACGACCACAATGGAGACATTTCACGGATGCACTATTTTCCAGTGGGAATGAGAGGAATTACGTGAAGAGTAAGTGATTCCTGCACTTAATCAATGCAGAGCAGGATTTATTTTCATAGATTTCCACTCAATGGATACATTGTTGATACTTTCTGTGAAGTGTATACTTTTAGTTAAACATAACTTCGAACATTTCAACTGTTCTGAGTTTTATGATTATATTTTTTAAAAGGCCATATATTTGCAACAAATCAGTATATCTCTTAAATATGAATGATGTTTCATAGCAAATTTACTCATGATATACAGAATGTAACAATAATGTGCAACAAACTTTCAGGACATATTCCTCACACGTAGATAAAATATGTTATATGGACATGGATCCAGAAACGCTTTATTTCCACGTTAGAACTCGTTTTCTACAACTCTACACAGCACATTAATTATGGGAAACTCGCAGGAAAAGAACGTACCAGCATACAACATGAAACTCTCTCTTACATGAAATGTTCAAAATGCCCTCCGTTGCACCGATACATACACCGAGAGAGTGAAGCATTATCACAATCTCTCATTGAATGTCAGGAGAAGCAATCCCAGCAAGATAGTATAATTTCTCCAGAGGTTCTATCGAGCACCACATAAACCATTTTGCCATGGCTAGAACTGTTCCAGACTGGACATGCATACTCAGCCATACAGTAACACACCACATGAGCAGATGTTCTCACGCCTTCAATGAATGAATGAATTATTAAATACTGAATTCTAAGTTTAATATATTTAATTGTGCATAAATTATATTGTATCCATGGTTGGCCGCTACTCGCTTCCAAGAATACGTTTTTCTCCTGCAATTCTTCTTAAAAGTCTGTTGGCTCTGTGGAGAAGTTGCTGATGACTGATCAAGCCAATATTCGCATGAAACATTCGGCCACACAGGTCACATCTAATGGTGGGTGGAGGACGTGCTTGGATCTGACATAGTTTCCGCTTTTCATGTGTTTCAATTTCTTGTCTGCGACATGCCTACTCAAACAGCGAGACACCTTCCGCAGTAGCTTTGCGCCAGAGAACATGGTTTTGTGCAGTTGTTGCCCAGGTGTTAGCATTTATGTTGGTGCTATTCATAGTCTTCTTAACCTGGTCTTCATATCGTTTCAAAGGAGAACCTTGAGGCCTTTTGCCATGACCAATCTCACCATAGAGAAGTTGTTTACGCAGTCTGGATGTGACCGATCCATCTAAGTTGATGAGTGATGATGAAGGCTTCTATGCTGTTCATATGCGCCTTGTCAAGAACTGCCACATTGTTTATGTAGTCATCCCATTTGATGTTCATGATGGATCCAAGTTTCTGCTGATGGAAGCGTTCCCGTTTCTTTATGATAAAGTGTCCAGGTTTCACATCCATATAGTAATGTTGTTATGACTACAGCTCAGTACACCATTAGTTTGGTATATATTTTGAGATCCTTATTCGAGAAAAAATGATATTGTATTATTAAATCGTCATTTAACATCCAGTTCCTCAGCTAAATGGACAACAACTAGGCCTTTGTTTCAGAAGATAATGGGTTTGATTTCCAGCTAGGCCAGGGACTTTAACCATGTCTAGTTAATTCCTCCGCCTGGAAGACTGGCTGTTTGTGTTTGTCCCAATACCCTCCTCTTCAGATACATACAACATGCCACACTACCAAACACTACAGAAACACGCAATAGTAAATACGGTAGACCTCGTTAAGTTGGCACCCTTTAACTCAGATCTCCATAACCTGGACCGATTTAGAGGAACAAACTTTTTCAAAATATGAAGGTACATGAGCACTTTCATCAGAAGAAACCCCGCTCCCTTTCGAACATCACATGAAAGGACCATATCACTAATCGTGCAGTTTCAGAGAAAGCAAATTAGTATTAAGTCTGGATGCTTCCACTAGAGGACAGAGCATATGAATGATGGTAGGCTTCCTTGTCAAATCTTCTAGCGTGAACTTTGCTCTGGCACAAGAACCCGAGATGTCCCTTTGAGATGGTATAATGACCAGCTTCAGTAAACCATGAATGAGACTAAAATAAACCTGCAGACATGGCAAACGCTTGCCGAGGATTGCTTACTTTGGTGGCATCCCTGCCGCTGTTGAACAATCAGAACAAGAATATTGCAGACATGATGAGACAAAAACAACATTGCATAATTTTTTTTTTTTTTTTTTTGCTAGGGGCTTTACGCCGCACCGACACAGATAGGTCTTATGGCGACGATGGAATAGGAAAGGCCTAGGAGTTGGAAGGAAGCGGCCGTGGCCTTAATTAAGGTACAGCCCCAGCATTTGCCTGGTGTGAAAATGGGAAACCACGGAAAACCATTTTCACGGCTGCCGATAGTGGGATTCGAATCTACTATCTCCCGGATGCAAGCTCACAGCCGCGCACCTCTACGCGCACGGCCAACTCGCCCGGTCTTGCATAAAATTAATTTCATTGCAACCATGCAATCTTCACCAATACCAGCCATGCCCTCCACCATCTATCAACTGTAATTTATGTGGACGCGTGTTCCACGCACAAAGTGGTTTGTTTACCCACTAGAAGTTCAGACATAAAGTGCAACAAATGTGAAATGATTTGTTCAGCAAGAAAATTGTAAACTTGGAAATGAGTAACAGCCACCAAAACAACACCCATTCCTTCAAACTGATGCAGCAGAAGCTAATAAGTTAATTTTTCAAGAAGATGACTTTACTGTGCATGCGTTTGTTATGTATGATAACATGTTTGTCTTCTTCTTATTCTTCTTTCTCTTCAGAGTTTGTCCCTCCTGCTGGCGGGATCTGCTTCATGGATTCGCTGTCTCCATTTAGTTCTGTCCTGGGCCATGTCAGGGTGGAGATTGATGCTCTTCAGATCTTTGTGAAGGAGGGTATCAGCCCATCACTGTTTTGGTCTTCCTTTTGGTCTCCTACTGGCGACTTCTAACATATAACCCGTCTTCGCGATAGTGTCGGTGTCTGCCCTTAGTAGATGTCCAAACCATCGTAGACGTCTCCAGTGCATTTTTCTTGATTCGGCGCAACACCAAATCTCTCCCTGATGGATTAAATGGAGATGCGATCCAGTTCAGTGACACCAGCTGTCCACCTCAGCATCTTAGTCTCCACGACGCCCAATTGACACTCTGTCTCAGTTGGCCAACATTCGCAACCATACAATGCAACAGGTCAGATGACAGTACGATAGATTTCTGATTTGAGATTGCCAGCAAACAGGCATAGCACCCATCACCGAGAAAGCACCGTAAAAATATCTCCAATGGTAGTTTATGTTCTGTGTGCCGCACTTGGAACAGCAGCTTATTACACCCACTCCTTTGAACTTAATGGACAACACTCACGTGGATGTCCAAAGCAGTGCTGGCATAACACAGTACCATAAATGCTGATTTGAAGACTCTCAGCTTAAGACCACACGATGCCCAAAGTCGTAAAAAAACATTGTGAGCCAAGATTAAAACAGCAGACCCTGTACCAGCAGGAAAATGCTAGGAAGAAAAAGAACTATTAACTGCTTACTATACCCCTAATATTAAAAGAAGTATTTTGACAGATAGGACTGGAGGTAGGAGCACTACACATGCCATCGCACGGTACTGCCACATCCCTGCATTTCTTTCTCCTTCCCTTCGCTTCCGGCTCACTTGTTCGTTCATTCAGATCGCTGCGTTCTGTTGTATGTAACAAAGAAGTGAGAGGTTTGGCAACTCCAAGCAACATGAGCCGGCCAGCAGGCTTATCTCCATGGCAACCGCAGTGAGGGCAACCCTCGTTACCATGGCAATCATACCCCCTACTCCCCTTTCCCCACCCAGACAGGCAGTAAACGGACCTCCCTCTAAGAACTGACAGAAGGCATCCTTCAATATTAGGACTATAGGACAACAGTAAAATCAATTAATATAACAGTATACTGCACCCTTTGTGATGGACCGGCTAACTTCTCCATTAGTTTCTCTGTCTCCATCTGCTCTTGCTTAGAAGAATCATCCTCCGTCATTTGTCGTTCTAAATTACTTCGTACAAGATGCAGCACATAATCTTTAGTTTCTTGATATACTTCTGGACCACATTTTTCACACAGAGCTCCAAGAACTTCCCCTGAAAGCGAAGGACACATAGCTTTAAAACAACACTACATTGTTCATAAACTTTACTCTGCAATACTGAGCAAAAAGTGGAAATCCACATACTATTTTGCATGTTGTTTGAATCAAGAAGTTAGTAAAATAACCACCTAATCGATACTTTATTTATTAAATTATATTATTTTACCAACTTCTTGATTATATTCATCGATACAGTCATGAAATGGACAACTTGTAATGTTGTTTGAAGCTATTACACTGTGCTCTGAACAGAGGGTTTTTAAAAAATTTGCTTTATGTTCCAAAGACACAGATAGGTCTCGTGGAGATAGTGGGACAGGAAAGTGCTAGGAGTGCGAAGGAATTAACCATGGCCTTAAGGTAGAGCCCCAGCATTTGTCTGGTGTGAAAAATGGGAAACCACCACTGAAAACCATCTTCAGGACTGCCGACAATGGGGTTCGAACCCACTATCTCCCGAACAGAGAGAAATCCCTGAGGATTTCAACAAACTATGATCTGCCTTTTCCAAGAAAAGAAATACTGTGGGCTGTAGTAACTCAACTACGCAACAGTTTCCCTCATATCTCACGCTTCAAACATATTAATGAACACAAAAAAGAATAGGATTAAAAGCAGGGTGAGCATGCCTGCCTCTCACCCGGAGATGCCTGGTTTGATTCCTAGCCAGATCAGGGATATTTACCTGAGGGCTGGTTTGAAGTTCACTCAGTCTCCGTGATTACAACTGAGAAGCTACCTGATGGTGAGATAGCGGCCCCGGTCTTGAGAGCGAAAAATAATGGCCGAGAGGATTCTTCGAGCTGACTATGCGTTACCTCGTAATCAGCATGCCTTCAGGGTAAGCAGTGATCACTTGGTAGGCCAAGGTCCATTAGGGATGTAGCACCATGGGGTTGGTTTGTTTTCATTAAAAGCTGGATATATCAGTGCACAGAACAAGATCAGTTTGGTTTTACATCGGGCAAAGGAAGCAGAGAAGCAAACGTGGCATTATGAATGGTTCCGGACAGGAGGTTGGAAATTAACATGACCACTGTTGTGGCATTTATTGATTTACTGCAGATAGTTAAACCTCTGATATGGTAAACTGATTTTTGAATCTATGCAAAACATAGGAACTGACTGATCTGGAAGTTTTTTTTTTACAATTTGCTTTATGTTGCACCGACACAGATAGGTCTTATGGCGACGATGGGATAGGAAAGGGCTAGGAATGGAAAGGAAGCAGCCATGGCCTTAATTAAGGTACAGCCCCAACATTTGCCTGGTGTGAAAATGGGAAACCATGGAAAACCATTTTTAGGGCTGCCGACAGTGGGGTTTGAACCCACTATCTCCCGGATGCAAGCTCACAGCTGCTCCTAACCTCATAGTCAACTCGCCCGATGATCTGGAAGATTTATAACAACTAATCTACCAAGGTAACTGTAAATGGAAAAGAAAAACACAGCAAAAATAAAATAATAATAATAATAATAATAATAATAATAATAATAATAATAATAATAATAATAATCGTATGGCCTTAGCTACCGTGTGCAGACATTTCGATTTGACGCCATCTGGCTGTCTGCTCGTCAATTTCGACGTTCCGTTTTACTCTAGGCCCACTAGATAGCAGATCGACTAAACCGGATCTCTCTTGGGCGTCTATGGCTGAGATTTAATGAATTTTGTCGGGTAAATACCAACAACATGCCGACAACGTACGACATGGAGTATCGAATGGACTTTTTTCCGCCCTTCAAAAATCCGACTACCTCTGCCGGGTTTGAACCCGGTATCTTGGGATCCGGAGGCCGACACTCTACCACGGATCCACAGAGGCAGCTAGCAAAAATAAAAGAAGGTGTGAGACAGAAGTTTCCCCTTTCACCATACTTGTTCAACATGTTTACTGATGAAGAAATTGATATTTTGACTAAAGGAATAAAAGAAAACTGAACGATTCCACTGCATCAGATTTGCTGATGACATTGTAAAGATTAATGCTCAGAAAACAATGATTCTAACAACGAGCAAGAATACTCTGAGCACTACTATAAATATAAAGCTAGAGACATCTAAAATCTATTACTTGGGAAGCATTATCATGCAGGACAACAGGTATGCTTCTGAAATTTAAATAACTTTGGCTAAATAAGCTTTCAAAACCAAGAAAGATATTTTAAACAGTAGACACAAAAGCATCAGGACACGGAAGGTTTTTGCAAAGTCCTTTGCCTGGATTGTGTTATTGTATAGGTTTATGTGTGAAAGCTGGACAGTTGGGAAAAATGAGAGAGCTCACCCAGAGACGGTGGAGGACCACCGGAACAAGCTGGACTGTTTTACGAAAGTTGAATGAAAAACAGACACTCATTAAAGAGATGGTAAGGAGGAAAATAAAATTCATAGCCCACCTGTTAAGACATGGTAAGTTCCAAAACAAATATTTTTGAAGGAAAAACAAAAATGCATATCGTCGTTGCCGGGACGAAACCTCCTATGTGATAATATTTTTGGAGATATACTGACCCGCAGGACATACATTATGGAGAGCAAGAATGCCTTGACAATTGTCACACAATATTGCACTTTAGATGACAGAACCTTACCAGCCAAAGTTCTAAGCTAAAATATTTCACACAGGAGGTTTTGTCCCGGCAGCGACGATATTCTAAAGAACTGAAGAACATGATGAAGTACTGGGACTACAAGAGAATGGTCACAGCGACAAGGCTTTGTCTTCAGTAGATGATGACGATGATGATGATGATGATTATTATTAATCTTAAGCTTAACAACCAGAGTGAACTTGGTTATGGAAACTATCACAGGTAAGGTTACTACGTTTACCCTCAATGAACAGATTAACGTTATTTTTAACTGGCAATGCCTAACCTTGTTCAAATATCTCCTAGATCTAGATTCTGAGATAACATCAATGATTATGACGTATATAGTAACACAGTCATTGATTTTAAAATTCTTAAACTTAAAACACACAAAATTCCAACAAACCTGCAGCTATACGGACTCTAACTTCAATATCAGTCAACAGCTTTTCGGAAGCAGTTTTCATCCTATGAACAAATTCAGCCTCTTGTTCATCATCCAAATTCACGTACGGTATAAGACATTTTGCACCTAAAAGACACCCTTGTTTGGTTTCCCAGGGACTGCCTGTATCGCTGATTAGCTGCAGAAGACGGGCTTGTAATTCTAATTTTTGAGCTTCATTAAACGTTGGTAATACTCTCTGAACTTCTGCGATTCCCTTATCTCGTTCAAGTTTTTTAGCACTACACAGTAAATTTAGAACATCACTTGTCATTTTGAACTATTGCTGTAGAAATGAATGATCTCAAATTACTTCATGACCAGACGTCAATACCGAACCTTGTTATTGTACGGGTTTACTCCGGAATATTAGCGGAATTTAAAACGCACATTACTGTCTAACATTCAAAATACATCCCTAACTTTTTCAACGGGTTAATATTTTCACGTTAACTATCACACATGAGACGAATGTTTATTAATACAGCTGATTTAACGATGGTGTATCCATATTATCCACCTACCACCTATACGTATCAATATTTCGATTTTGAATATATTTATGAAATACCCTGTAGTACAATGAACACGCCCAATTTCAACGAAAACAAATGAAGCTGATGCAGCCCAATACGATATTTTCTCATTTCTGCGTGTATTTCACAGGTTTGTTGCTGCCTTGCAACAGGAATTTATTGAACATAGGAAAGAAAACAAAACTAATATTTGGAGTCGTGGTTGTTCATGTAATGTGCACTGTAACTGTCGGCGCATGCAAGGGTAAAATTTTTCGGAGAGATCCCATCATGACGTCACAAGCACAGTGTTTTTGTTGACTATAGAGATGTTCCGGATTGGAATTGTGGTGTATTTTGAATGAGTGAAAATAGAGCGGTATGTGTGCAGCGTGCGTGTAATTAGGTACGTATCATAATTTAATTATATGTGGTAGTGATTACTTTTCTCGTAAATGAGCCACATATAGTTAAATATTTACTTAATATGTGCTAAATGCTAAAAGTGGGTTCGGTCAGTTAGTGCCATTGGCGTATCAAGGGTGATTTCGAAACACCATGAATTGCTCCATGGAAATATTCCAAGTTTATCAAGATTTTAACATAGTATTTAATATAGTTGACTTGTGTCTTTTTTTTTTTTTTTAAGTCAGTTTTAATGCGCCATGAGTTCGATAAACTGTGTAAGAGGCCATGTTTTAATTTTAGTTCCATGTGGAACATGACATATTGGTTGCTCGGTTAACACTTCAGATTAATACAATTAAATGTCAGTAGCATTTTTTAACCATATCTTAGTTTCATATGTTGGTCATTTCATAGACAATTGTGTGACTGTATTAAGACTTCAATCCGTTTGACAAGCGGGTGATGCAGTGTTAGTGTCTATGGCAACACTGCACCTAGTCAGTTGTTGACTTATGGGGGGTTGTGGAAAGGACACATTGGAGGTCATATTTTGGAGCCTTCAGTTTGAAAGGGGCAGAACAAATCAGTGCATCCATCCCTTATTTGGGAAGTGAGTACTATTTTACTGTTTCGCAGTTGTGTGTCTATCGTCTGCGGAAGCAGTTCGTCTCGGTGCTGAGCCGTGTGAAGTGATTATGTTGTATCAGAGAATATATACATAAAGGTTGGTTATATTAAAATATACTTTCACTTTCGTATTGTAATGTACTACCGGCATCGGTTCTTTAGCTCCCCAATTTTCTTACCGATAGTTTGTGTGGTTGTGATCAATGCGCACATTGTTTCTTTTGTGTGTGCGTGCGTGCGATTTTGAACACCAAGGAAGTGTCATTGTAATTTTTGAAGTTTGAGGATATCCATTATCTAGCCCAAGTTGTAAAATACCTCAATTTCATTTAAATTTAGCGGGAAACTTCAAAAACACAATTTTTTAGATGTGTGAAGCATTTTTTACTTACAATGAAGCCAAAGATGCCGATGTTGGTGAGTTTGACTGTAATATCAGAATCAATGTAGATGAACTTGATTTCAGTTTTAAATGTTTCGACTTCGAATTATTCACATTGTTTTGGCAGCGTTATATGTATTTACATATGTATACGGTCATTTAGATTGTTATCCCATTTGACATTGATGTGTACAGTATTGTCTGACTCATTGTATTGTTAACGCGTTTCAAAACTATTTTCCTGCAAGAAATCTGTCCGTCCATACTCAGTTATTCTCTTAGTCAACATGTTCTTTTATAGCTGTTAAGTCATAGCACAAATTATTGGAGGTTTTCCATTTCTGTCTATAGGTCCTATCTATTAACTACCCGGAGACTAAATAGGACATTTTCTGTTTAAAGTTTTCTTGATTCATTCCGCAGTAAAATAGAGTTAAGAGATTTAAAAACTTGGCTTGGCTGTCTTATGACAAACATACTCGTTTAACTTTAAAGTTCCCTGAAGAATCTAGAATGATAAAACATTTGTTTTGAAAATCAGCCTTTGAAGTTTGTACAGATTTCAGTTCTTAGTAGCTTGATATTCCTTATCCTTATCGCGTAAGAGAAAGATCTTTAGCAGCCATCAGAAGCATATACAACATTATAAACCTGACTAGACTATCGTTAGGCACGTTCATGGCCTTATTTTACGCCAAGGTCCTCCCAGTTCTCACATATGGTATGGAACTTATTTGGGAAAGACTAACGGTGTCTGTCCTTCGGACTATTGAAAGTGTAAAGGCCAGATTTCTGAAGCGAACACTGGGCATCTCCAAGATGTCACCATCACGACTTGCGTATGAATTATCCAAAGAAACTTTTTTACTGGAAGATTTGAAAATGAGAATGCAGCTTCCACATATGCAGCAAGAAGTAGTAGTTCTCAAAGAGAGAAAGAGAAAACAAGCAGAAATCAGCCTGGACTTTTACTCAACTGATGCTATAATTGACCGCAGCTGGACCGGTCCAAATAATGACATGAGAAGTGCTTTAAATAGGCTGGCGGTACATAGGAATCACAATCATCTATGCTGGCGATCAGGCTGTCATGAACCGTCCCTACATTGTGTGTGTATGTTGTGTGATAAACATTGCGATCGCTATCATTTCAGCAAGTTTAACAAGAGAACAAAATCTTTACTAGAATATATGAAAGATTAATGTATTTTTTAATGCACATTTGTGCGCTATTAAATAAATAAATATTCCTTATTCCATTCATTTGTGCAAGTTTTATCTAATGTGTTTCCCCAGGTTGCCGACTATCTTGAGTCTCCCATCAAAAGAGTCATCGATACTGTACATATATTTTCCTTGATGTTTGGCTTGTGATCATATTTAGACACTACCCCAACACACACAGCCTGTGCACCTTTTAGCAATATTTCTTTGTACGGGGCTGAGGAGTAAGGAGGGAGCCCTCCTGGTTCCGGTAATACTGCCAACTGAATGGAAATGAAATCTGAATTGAATCTATAATGTGATTGATCAATATGAATTTTCTAAACTTTTATTATCTTAAGCCACCAACTGTGTCATTATATAACATTTCTCGATGCAAATCTTGTTCCTAGCATGAATTCTATAATTTGGCTTTGCTGTGTAAACAACAACAGTACTAGTACGTGAAGTGTACACCAGATGTCGCACAGCGATTCATAGTCTGTGTGTCAAAGATTACCAAGACGAATCTCGAAGATACCCGAGGTCGACCGATTGAGCACTAGGGTGTCCATGTGTCGCTAGTTAGGTGCGCGTACTATACTTGACTGTGAATGACAAGGAAGGCTATGGAATGACCTCTTAAATATTACTGTAGTTCCTAAAGTGTACCCATAAATCTGCTTGTGAGAGGTTTCTATGGTAATTCTAGACTTGGTACCATGGGAAATTTGACATTTGTGTTCATTTCATACCCGATCTATTGCGAGTTGTCTACATCCATATCAAACAAAATCTTAAAAAATAAGTTATGGAAAGTTAAGATGTTTCTATTTGAAGTTTAATCAGAATGGAGACTTTCTTGTTCTGAAAACTTAACACCTGGGCTTGATTTGTATATAGGCCCTAGTTCATTTTTATATACAGTATGTAGCATCAATTGTTTAATATTGGTATTATTTATTTACAATAATTCTGAAGAGAAGTATAGAAGGTCTAGTGAAAACTTCTTCCAGTTTACTGTTGAAAACAGAGCAAACTTAATCAATTTTTCTTCTATGAGAAAGGTGTCTCGTGTCAACTCATAAGCTAGTCTAGAGCGAGTGTGATTGTGGAGGTACCTCACACTGTTTTTTTCCAGTTTGCTCCTATTCCATAAGCGAATATAGGAGTAATCTTTGCTTCAAAGTTGAAGTAGATTGCTTCAGTTATGTGGCTGCAACTGCTCTGTTTGTAACGTTGATCCTAAGACTTCACAGTTGTTTGAACGGTCATGCCAGGGTACCTGAAGGATGTTACTCTTTGAAGTGGTTAATTTTATAAGAGAATTGTCTTCTAAAGTCACTCTTCCACCCTTCTTGAAGGTCGTTTGTACTGTTTTTGAAGAGTTGATCCGGTTTATTTACAACTGTCCATTTTTCTAATGCATTGAACGGGTCATATCGCCAATTTAACTGTACACATCTTGCGCACACTATTCTGTATATAATTTCTCCCTGGTAATTCATTCCCTCAATCAACAGTTGACCGATTGTTTCTGGTCACTCATTCCTGTACTTACTTTTTTTTCAGTCTACAATTCTGCCATTCCTTTAAATAATGGTTTTCCTTTTTGTACAACTGAAATTTTGGAAGAGGCATTTTCCAAAATGTTACACCCCCCTCCCGCACTACCCTGGAGAGCCTTGGCGTTCCAAATGACTGGTGCTTGAGCTGAAGGCCTGCAGATTATGAAGTGATGCATGGTCAGCACAAATTTTTTTGGCTTTTTAGACTAGGGCCACTACCTCACCGTAAAGACAGCAGCTCCTAACGTAGGCTGAGTGGACCTCATCAGCAGTCACTACTTATGTGCATTTAGGGCAGTTGCCCAGGTAGCAGATTCCCTGTCTGTTATTTTCCTAGCCTTTTCTTAAATGATTGCAAAGAACTTGGAAATTTATTGAACCCCTTGGTAATTTATTCCAATCCTTAACTCCCCTTCCTATAAATGAATATTTGCCCCAATTTGTCCCCTTGAGTTCCAGCTTTATCTTCATATTGTGATCTTTCCTACTTTTATAGACACCACTCAAACTTATTCGTCCACTGATGTCATTCCACACCATCTCTTCACTGGCAGCTCGGAACATAGGCTACCACTTATTGCATAAAACTATTTTAATGTTTTTTTCATCTTTCATCGTTGACCAACTCCAGTTTCCCAGGTGTGGTATACGAGCCCCTTCCATTTTGTTCGGTCCATGAACCATTCTTAGTTCACAATTCGCTCCCATTCCTGCCCTCTTTCCTCTACATTCTTCTTTACTAAGTCTGTCCATTTTTCTCTAGGTCTGCCCACTGGTCTCTTTCCCCTGATTTCTCTTTCATACTCCTTTTTTGCAGACCTATTGGCACTCATTCTTTTCACATGACCAAACCACTTCAGTCTTGCCTTTTGGATCTTCTGGAGTAAGGAGTCTTCTAGTCCTAAGTCTTCTCTGACTTTTTCATTCCTGATTTTATCCTTCCTGGTCTTCTGGATCATTGTGCGTCGGAACTTCATTTCTGCTGCTTGCAGTTTCTAGTTGTCCTTTCTTGTTAATGTAGCGGTTTCCAGGCTGTATGTGAGGAGAGGGGTGTAGTATGATTTATACAGTGTCACTTGGTTTTGAGTGGTACTTGTTTATCCCATAGTAGCTGTCTTGCTTGGAGGTAAAAATGTATTGCTTTGCTGATTCGGCTGTTTACTTCATATTTAGCTAAGTTATCCTTGGACATTATACTACCCAAGTACTTAAATTCTGTGACACTGTCCAGCTTAGTGCCTTTTAGCATGATTCTGGCTGATTGTCACCCTTCCGTACCTTCAACACCACCGTTTTAGCCTTGTTGATGTTTAATCCACATCTCTCACACTCCTGACTCCACCCCTGCAGTCTCTCTTCCCACATCTGTCTGACTTTCCCCAAGGTCCCTTTTCTGTTAGCACCTTTAATATGGTATCCATTACAATGATAAATAATAGGGACAACAAAGCACTACCTTGTACTCCCCTTTTTGTCTCAAACCGGTCTGGCAGTCCAGAACCGACTTATAAACAACTGCCCCAGGGGCTCTGAACTTTGGAGCGTGGGTTGGCGACCACGGGGCCCTTACCTGAGTTCTGGCATTGCTTCCACTTACTTGTGCCAGGCTCCTCACTTTCATCTATCCTATCTGACCTCTCTTGGTCAACTCGTGTTCTTTTCCGACCCCGACGCTATTAGGTTTGCGAGGGCGAGGGAGTCTTTCATTTTCACGCCCTTCGTGGCCCTTGTCTTACTTTGACCGATATCTTCATTTTTCGAAGTGTCGGATCCCTTCCGTTTTTCTCTCTGATTAGTGTTATAGGCCTATAGAGGATGGTTGCCTAGTTGTACTTCCTCTTAAAACAATAATCACCACCACCACCTTATAAACAACTTCTGGTTTTCTCGTAGAGCACCTTAACTTTCGAAATTAGACTGTCTCGAACTTTGAGCTTTTTCAGGCACTCCCAAATAAGCTCCCTTGGTATGCTGGCATGGCCTTTTTGATGTCAAGGAACAGTAGATATAAAGGCTTCTCTTATTTCCCAATGTTTTTCCATTAGCATCCTGACAGCAAATATAAGATCTGTTGTTGATCTTCCAAACCTAAAGCCATATTGTTCCTCTTCTGAAAGTGGTTCCTACAGTTTCTCGTAATCTATCTTCTATAATTTTTTCCTCAGTTTTTAGTCCATGAGAGTGTAGTGTTGCCACGGTAGTCGGTACATTTCCGTCTGCTGCCTTTCTTGTACATACGTACAATTATACCTTTCTTCCAGTCTTCTGGGATGGTATTTTGCTGCCATACTACATTTAAGTCTATATAGCCATTGGATTGCTGCGGTTCCTCCTGTACTCAACATGTCCACACTTAACTCATCTATTCCTGCAGCTTTCCCTTTCTTCATACTTTTAAGGCTCTTCTCTATCCAGCCATGTAATTGGTGGCTCCATATTTTTGCTGGGCTCTTCATCTTTTTCAGATTCTTCTCTGTTTTGAATTGCATTTGATACCTCTCCATTCAGGAGCATGTCAAAGGAGGTCTTGAATTCTCTCCTGATTCCATCTTCCTCTTGTACTACTGATCCGTTGTCCTGCTCTTACCTTGATGTCTTCTGGGTTATTTCACTTGATTTTAATCACTCTGTAAAGAAGTTTCTTGTTTCCTCTGCTGTCCTCTTCCAACTTTTCCACAAACTCATTCCATTTTTTCTCTGTTTCTTCTCTTACTATCCTCTTACCTGTAAGTTTTTTTGCCCTGTAGAGTTCCTGTAGTTCAGTCATTTCCTGCCCACCTGGATCTTTTGCTTTTCTTTGTCTAGCATCTTTTTTGCCCAATTCCTCTCTTAGCCAATCTGACTCTGTCATTCCACTAAGGTGTCTTTTTTTCTCTCATGGTTGATCCTGTTACTCCACATAGGTCTTTAGCTGCACCCACTAAAGTATCTTTAAAAATTTTCCATTCTTCTTCTACTGTATTAATTTCCCGTTTTGGTAAGTGTCTCTGTATCCTCATTTTATATTCTTCCTTCAGCTTGGCTTCTAATTTCCAAGTCTGCACTTTACATTTACTTTTTTTTTTTTGGGGGGGGGGGGTTGTATTGAACTTAATACTAATTGTTACCATTCTTGCTTTTATTTTCCACCTAATTCAATACATAAAAATGTCTCTAAAAGGACATTTTAATACAATATAACACTAACAGGGTCATGTTTCGCTCATTATATCGAGCATCTTCAGCCTCATTTGAACAAATAAGTCTCAATATTGCAAAAAGCACAGCTAGGCACTAAAGCGTGAATAAAGGGACACAGTGACCCACAAATGTTGCAGTAAAACAATACACCAGCAACTGTGAGTATCATTTATTGGTGTCCCTTTTAACCACGCTTCAATTACAAACAGATCAGTGTAAAAATAGGCTGACTCAAACCAGGTGAGGATTGGAGAGGACTGGTAGTATGTTGTTTCCAGCAGACCACAAACCTTCAATGCACAGTCTTTTAATAATGAAGTGGTTTCTCAACTAACTCAAAGTACAATGAAAGAGATAGAAATCACAGGGTTTAATCCTCTAACATGATTAATTTCAAATAGGACAACTAAACTTAGAAAAATAACTTAGCACTAAATAGTGTTAGCCATATCTTACAGGTGTTTAGAACATTACTATGACTTGGACATCAGTAAATTGTGATCAGTATCTATAGTAGGGCCCACGAGAGTTGAAGTCTGACGTTTAGCGCCACCGGCGAGAAAAGGTTGACTAACACTGTTCGAAAATGGCCTGTTGCTATGGCAACGATAACAGAGTTGCAACATTTTAGGACGCTATCACCACGTGGGTTGGCTTGCTCTCAGTCGCTTTTGCGATAGTATTCCGAATGGTACTGTGTTAGCTGTGCTAGTCGTTGCTGCTTAATGTGTATGTTTTCAGAATATTATGTTAGGTGTTAGTTTATTTCTTTAAGTTTATCGGTGGTTAGTTGTTCAATTTTCCTAGTTTTGTTCGTCTGTAGATGTTAGCGATCTTGTAGTGTGAATGCTGGAATTATTAACACGAGCTTAGGAACCGGTCAAGGGTAAATGAATTGCATTAGGCCTAGGCCTACATGTTTTATTAAACACTCAGCCTGTCTGGAAGACCGCGAATTGAGGTAACTATGACAACGCAGCGTACTTCGTAGTTACAGCTTTCGCCGCTCACCTGTCAGACTTCAACTCTCGTGGGCCCTACTTTAGTCCATCTCAGCTATATTTTAATGGTGTAAAACAATTTTAACGAACAAATTAATGATAAGAAGGTTCAGTGTAAAGACTTAACCTTGAGATATTTGTTCAAAGAGGCTGAATTGCTTGATAAAACGAGCAAAACATGTCCCTGTTAGTGTTATATTGTATTAAAATGTCTTTTTAGAGACAATAAACATTTTTGTGTTTTGAATTAGGTGGAAAATAAAAAGAAGAATTGTAACAATTACATACCACTTAGTCAAACAGCTAGTCTCCTTTCTCCCAAGTCCTCCCAGTCCAAACTTTGCAACATTTTTGTAACACTACTCTTTTGTCGGAAATCACCCAGAACTACTACATAACGGAAGTTGTATAGAATTAAATTTCACGATCATTTTTGTCATACATTGTTACCGTACCGGCTTCGATAACACAGATATTCATGAATTTGTATTTTTGTTGCCATGTCCATATCAATGCTGAGCCACGAGAAAAGGGTTGATAGAATTTAATGAAAGTCGGTATATAGACTTGGGGAATAAGAAACTACAGTCTATAAACAATTTTATTCGCCCTGGATGAAATTGTAATTTAGGGGAAGGCGCCTAAAAATCAATTTTTAAGTACCTATGTTATTGGTCCTATCAAAAAGTACTACATAACAAGTTATAGAGAATACAATTTCCTAGCATTTATGTTTTATTCAGTTTTACTGCACCAACTATGATAAGTGGTATTTCATGGGCAAAAGGAAACTAAATGTGAAGGCCTACAATACTGAAAGCTCATAACATTGATCAACAATAACATTACATTGACCATTGTTTGTTATGTTCTTCGTCTCTTATGCTGCCGCTCAACTCAGATAGATGGGATTACTGCTGCGTAATAACTAGGGAGCAGATTTTTATGTAATTACATATTTTTCTTGCGTAAGTTTTAACGCAAGTTACGAAGTTCATTATTCCTATTGTGCATCCTCAAGTGTAAAAACTGAATCTTATTTCACATAAAAACACATTTTTTAAATGTAAATACATATTTTAAGAAAATCTATAATAAGCACATAAATCGGCAATATTTGTTGATCAATAAAATTTAAAATGCTTCTGTGTTATAAAATAATGCTCATATTTTCATTTTACGATTATGGTATTGTTTTTAACAGTGTATTTAACATAATGTATCTGAATGTTTTGGCTATTTATAGACCTCCCTCCATAAGTTCTAAAACTTGCTGGTCACTGGCTACGTCGTTACAGTTAGACAGCGATTTGATTTGCTGCACAAGATGTTTCCTTGCATGATGTCATTCCAACTCGCTTTTATGAGTCAGACCGCTCGGGTTTTGTTTATAGAGTATCAGTGAAAGGCAATCACGGAGATATGAGGTGACGTAATTCCGTTACGACATGGGAGACTCGGAAGAATATTGCCCCACCATTAGGTAGTGGAATTTCATCACTCCTAAGAGTAAGGTTAGCTGCTCGGGTCCATATATCATTCCCGTGGTCGTGTGATTTTGTATGGATTTATAAGAAATATTTCCTTCAGTGTCCGCTGCCATTCTTTTTATTGAAACGGTGATTCACCGTAAATGCGTGTGTCGTAACCTGCAAAATAATGCCAAAAGAGAAGTCGAGTACAAGATCGCGTCTTCAACAATGTAGTGGAATTTAAAAGCATTTTCACTACCGATGGAAAAGTGTTATTTCGCCAACCGTGTGGAAAAACAGTAAGTGCAGATCAACGTTCTCAAGTAACCCAGCATTTGTCTGGAAATAAGCATACTGCGACTGCTTCGCGTGTGCGTTTGCGACAATTACTAATAGCTGAACCAGCTACTTCAAATGAAGGCCCATCTAAATATTCCCAGTATTATTTAGATGTGTGCAGAGCATTTGTTTGCGCCGACATTCCTCTTGGTAAAATAAATAATCCGGGACTGAGAAATTTCCTAACAAAGTACATTAATTTTGAGCCTCCAGACGAATCCACATTAAGGAAAAACTATCTCCCAAAATGTTACGAAGAAACTTTACAGAGTATTCGGGCAGTATGTGATAGCGAAAAACTGTGGGTGAGCATTGACGAAACCACTGATTCAAGTGGCAGAAAAGTAGGAAATGTTGTAGTTGGTGTGTTGAAGAATGACAAAACTGCCTGTGAACATGCTCATTTGCTAGCATGTAAAGAAATGCTTGCTGCAAACCATGTCACTGTAGCTAGGTTATTCAATGAAGCCATGCACTTGCTTTAGCCAAAAGGTATAAAATTCGACCATGTATTGCTTTTCCTTACTGACAGTGCAGCTTACATGAAAAAGGCAGCCGAAGGCCTTTCTGTGAGCTTTCCGAAAATGATGCACATAACTTGCGTTGTTCATGCTCTACACAGGTTATGTGAAACTGGCTCAGTATCCTCAAGTGGATAAAGTAGTGTCTAATGGCAAGTCTTCGTAAAAGCACCCTGTGCAATCCACTGTGAATGATACTACTTAATTTGTAGACAGCCTGTATTTCCTCCGTGTGTGTATGTATCTGCATATCGGCCAGTGATATTGACACATTCCTACCATCTATATGACATTGAATTGGGATACAAAAATGTGGAAAATCATTTTTGGGATTCTAACATTTCTCTTTAATATGGTAGCCAGTGTTAACGTGCAGAGATCTCGTAACGACTAGGAAGGACATTTTTTCAGTGTAGCTTAGTGACAAAAAAGGAAGTTGTTCTCCCCTCGCAGCCCCCTTATTCGGGAAAACCAGGAATGACTTGATTGTTCCTCCATTTATAGACTGTGGCTTTGACGAACCTCCATCGCCTAGTACGGTTTCTGACCTTTCTTACCACTTAAACCCAGTCCTTACTCAGGCCTGGAACTTCATCTGCGATAATGGTCACATTTATTGGGGCATCGTTGAAGTTCCAAACCAGGGCTTGCGTTCCTATAACTCCGGTTGTTCTAAGCGTTTCTACAACGTATTACATTTTTTTTTCTAATCTGCTTGATTGATTTTGTCCCCGCGGAAGCTTATATTGTATCACATCGGGAAATGGTGGGTTCGAATCCTGCTGTCGGGCAGCCCTTGGAGTTTTTCTGCAGTTTTCCATTTTCATGCAAATAAAATGTCTGGAGCTGTATGTACATTACTTACTGCCACGTCGTCCCTTCCTGATGCAGCCTTGTCCAATCCCATCGTCGCTATAGGCCTGTGTTGCTGTAGTGTAAAACCAAGTACAAAACTAATTATAAACTTAGGATTTACGTACAGAATTCCTATTGTTGTATTGTGAAAAATAAAATCTCAGTTGTTTCTCTAATGAGCCTCAGAATTTACGACAAATATTTTACAAAAATTTGAATAGTTTTTTCTGTGGGCGCTGTTACGATTTGGTTTTTTAAAATCCTGATTTTGACTCTTCATGTATTTTTAAACTTCCTAAACAAATAAAATTCAAATTCATCTTTTGCACTTCTATGTCCTATTTCCCCATTCGTGGGTAGTTTACGTAGAGTCACGTCTTAACATTTTCTGTCGGAGTATTTGCTGGTGTGGTCTAATAGGCCATAGCTATGCTCAGTTATTCTGAAAGTAAATCGTGAACTTGTCAGAAATTATCTTCTTTAACCCCTGGTGGCCACACCATAACTGCCACCCGAGCCGAATATCCTCAAGATGCTTCCGTCACTAAATATAGCTGTGGTTTGTTGATAGGGTCTTTTGCGAAGGCTAATCACTTCTGTCTGTTGACCTTACTGACATAAGGGCTTTTTCCGAGAAACCGTACCTAATTATATACGGATGGTTTGTGCTTTTACATTTATTCCGTAATCCCTATCAGGCATGGCTGCTATTTATGGGGCACTATCTTCGGATTTTGTCTTATACACCTCAAAACGGCGCGTTTGTGGCTAGTTTCTAGTTTCACCGGTCGTCCCGAACGACACCTGTTTTCCACAGATTTTGTCTCACGGTGTTTTTTTAGCACATACTGCATAGAAGACGGTGGTTTCTTAACAGTTACGGCTAGGAAGGATATCTGGTTGTTAAACTGGGCCAAATTCACATGTTCGACATAGTTTGCACCTGTGACCACATGAGGGTATGCCTAAAGCGGTAGAAGAAGATTGAAGGAACATAGAACTTGAAAAATACGGTAGAAATACACTACTGTATTGGCATTTTTTAAAACCAGATAATGCTGTTATAAGTTTTATGGTTCGAAAACCGAAAATTTCTCTCTTCAGGCACCATCAAACCAGCAAAAGAACTGTTATGGCTGTTAGAAACGTCTGTATTCGATTATTTGTGCCAGTCTGAGACAATGTCGACAGGCAGGAGATACCATGGATATATTCTACCGCCCCCTCCCACAGGGGGTCTGAACTGATGACCGCGACACTGACCATTCTTTCAAGGAGCCGGGCTTCCATGTTCCTTCTATAAGCAAACTCAATCGTACAGCTTAAAAACACCTCTAAATAGCGTCAGTTCGAGGGTTCTTTCGTACAGACACAAAAACGAAGGTACAAACGTGATCGTAAATGGCACGAGAAGTGATTATCTACGAGGCGGTGCTGTTGGTTTTACAAGCCTCTTATCTTTGTAGATTAATTGCCCATATCTGCTTGTAAATCATACAGACTTGTACATAGGCGCGTGTACAGTATTCCATGAACAAAACTAATAGACGGTCGCCGAGCGAGTTGGTCGTGCAGTTAGGGTTTCGCAGCTGTGTTCTTGCATTCGGGAGATAGTGGGATCGAACCTCTGTGTCGGCAGCCCTGAAGATGGTTTTCCGTAGTTTTCTATTTCCCACTATTAAAATGCTGGGGCTATACCGTAAGGCCATGGCTGCTTCCTTCTCATTCCTAGCCCTTTAATATTCCATCGTCGCCGTAAGACCTGTCTGTATCGGTGAAACGTAAAATTGCGAAACAAATGTCCTGAATATTATCTAGATTATAATTTGATTTCTAATAGAGAGTGGTTGTGATTAAGATGGATTTTCTTACCGTGGTACACATCCTTACGGAGTGTGTGGACCTGGTCGATCTTCGCCGTAGTTTTAACCTCCCGAGTACAATCTCCCTTATCCTGCGTAATGGCGAGCAGTCAGCAGACCTCGTCATCCGCTTTATGAGGGATAGTGGTCTGTTTTATCGTGTGTAATGATGTCTTTTGTGCTAGTGTATTTGTGTCAATTGCGCTTTTATCCTATTGACTTCATTATAGTTTATGTTGCGCATTTTAATGTGTTAATTTAACGTCTAATGTAAACTATGTATATACATTTGTACTACCAGGCAATGCCTTATTCCTTTGTCTCCTATATTTTCTCTTATTTTATTATAAAATAAGGCATTGCGAATTAGATCCACTGCTGTTTTAATCTCATACTCATTTTCTCATCACTATTTTTTAACTCTTGTCAGTGGATACATTTTAAAATTTTAAATATCATGTATCATGTCGTCCATCTCGTTCCATTAGGGCCGATGACCTTCGAAGTTAGGCCCCTTAAAACAACAAGCATCATCATCAGACTCTATTTTATTCCATTCTAGCAATGCTAACTTTAATTGTTCCTTGTTCCTGACGACATGTCAATCTCCTTTTTTAGTTCCTCCAAAAATACAACCTGTGACAATAAAGTTCGGTGAATGAAGTCAGAACAGTCGATCCGGCAACACTGGCGACACACAACGCTGCACCTGCGTAGCAGGAGGTTTTGACCACCTGCTCCCAACGTTGTTCAGTTGAGCATCGTGTGCGTGCCGTGTAAGACCTGTTTGACACAGTGCGTGTTTAGTACGTTATTTCTGAACTGCGAACAGGAACATCGACCACCAAAAGTTCAATGTACAATTTTATTTTAAGCTTTGCAGGACACCGTAAGAAATGCATGCGATGCTGGTACGTGTTTATGAAGATCAAGCACTGTCGTTGAAGTGTGTGTACGAGTTGTTCGCCCATTTTCGAGGAGGCCGGGAAAGTGTTTCTGACAACCCCCGTAGCGGAAGACGGGCGACCGCCGTCAGTGACGAAAACATTGAGGTGAGGACATTAATCACGAACGATCGGCGATTAACTGTGCTCATGATAGCGGATGAACTGCAGATTAATCGTGAATCCGTGCGACAAATCGTTTCCCAGAAGTTAGGGAATAGGAAAACGTTCTCGTCTTGTGCCACATCATTTGACTGACGATCAGAAGCAGGCACGTTTAGAGGCTTCACAGGATTTTGTCGAAGCGGCGGATGCGACACCAAATTTCTTGAACTGTATTGTCACCGAGGATGAAACCTGGTGTCTCAGGTACGACCCTAAAACGGAACGGCAAAGCATGGAGTGGCGTTCTCCGGGATCCCTTCGTCGGAAAAAGATCAAAGCCGAAAAGTCACGCATCAAAACGATGCTCATCGCCTTTTTCAATAGTCAAGGCATTATCCACAAGGAATTTCTACATGAGGGAACGACGTTGTATGCTGCACGGTAGATTATTTTGAACCGTTTCATGAAACGTCTACGTAGGGTGCGACCCAGTACGCACAAGGCTCAGGATTTTTTGTTCATCACAACGCTCGCACACACACAGCCAATATCGTCAAACAGTTCATGGCAAAAAAGGGGGTGGTGCAACTTGAACATCCCCCATATCGCCTAATCTCAATCCTCCAGACTTCTTCCTATTCCTACGACTCAAACTCGCTTTGGAAGGAAAGAGATTTGACGATATTCGTGACATCCAACGAAACGTGACAAGGCTTTTGAACACCATCCCAAACGAAGCCTTCTTGCAAAGTTTCCAGGACATGGTACCGCCGATCTCAGCAGTGCATAGTTAAGGGAGGGGACTATTTCGAAGGACAGTAAGGTCACTGTCGTGCATTGTTCATCTATGTTGATAGTACAGGACTATTCATCGAACTTGTCACAAGTTGTATTCTCTGGGGTTCATGTCGGGTGATTGTTGGGGTGTATGAAGTTGTCCTCTAGTGTTGTAAAACAACCACAGCTTCACATTCAACGCTGTGTGTTTAGGGTCGCCTCAGCTCACCCATAAATCTTAAATTTTAGAAGACGGACAGGTAATAAGACCTAAAACAACCTTCTTAATTATTCTTGCCAACAGCGGGACTATCAAGAAATAAGATAATATGGAGAACATGTCTTTATTTCTTCAAATATGTATTTTAAGATGGCTATAGATGAAAGCAGTGAAAGCTAGCTTTAGGGGAATTTTTCTCTTGTGTGATTATGCTAAGCCACTTCCAACGCAAATCATTCTATATAAACAAAATTATAATGTTGGTTGTACACTTGGTTTTTATCTCGGATTAGGTGGACAAAATTTCTGTGTTCAGTTTAATTTTTGTCTGTAGCATCGCGGGAAAACGCATTACAGAATTTTTCAAAACTCTGTACATAAGTTTAGGGATAGACGCGTTATGCATCAGACTGTGTTATTTGATTAGTATACCGCGGCGTAGCATTATTGGCCAGGGTTGGCGGGGGTAAAAACATTAAATGTCAAATGCCTTTCTTAAAATGAACTGTATCGAAAACGTGTACATAATGAAAGTTGTGCAAAATATAATTTACGAACCTTTTTATGAAAGCCTTTCAACGACGAGCACCACTGAGGTGGAAATAGTGTTCAGTCGTTATGGTAACGAACTCACTAGCGACGGTGGAGTTTGTGATTGTTTTATTAGGTGCAGTACCGCGTGGTCGCTGTTAAAAATAGTATAGTGAAATGTATCGGAAATTGAATTTTCTGTAATTTTTGTTGAGTACGCATTTTAGATAGAACTAATATTTCCCTATATAGCCTATTTGTAACTTTCTGAAAAATGTTATAGCTAAAATCTCCGTTGGTATTAATCATAAAATATCAGAGAGTGTGTGGTGCATAGTTTTTATTATGTAGTTGAACAATCAAAAATTGACGCATGTCCTGTACCCGGTATCATCTTCTCGGGTGAGGCAGTACAGGAGCAACAAAAAGTGATGCAATTTTGTTATTTTTCCAGCGACACGTTTCCAATGAAGTGCGACTCAGTACACACTGCAACCGTGCGCATATCAGAATAACGTAAAAAAATGCAATGAAATGAACGGGAAACTGCTATAATGGTTGAATATGACGTAAGGGACACGCCCTGGTAAGGAAACTCTACATGAAGCTTGTCATTGTAGAGAAAAAGATATTGATTATCCACGAGGACATCGGATTTCGATTACTGGTATCGGATTTTTGTTCTGGACCCCGTTACTCTTTTTTGTAATTGCATCATACTAACAGTCTTTGCATTTCCACTCCAGATGCTTGCTCTGAGCGCGTAGTTATCACTGGCACCGCCGAAAGGCTGTTTAAAAGGTGTTGTCATACACAACGGGGACAATGTTAAGCGTGTTCATGAGAGTGCCAGTTAGCTCCAAGGAAGCGCATCCGCCTGCCTTGGTGAGCACCAGAGTTCGAGCCCTAATCTACGCATTTAAAAAAAAAAAAACATTTAGTGTGTTGTGTTAACCAAATATATATTTCTATTCGTTGCGAAATCTGGCATTGTTCTTTTAATTGTGCATCTGGATAGCGCTCTCACAATTGGAACCGTAATATTTTGCAGAATATCCGGTTATTTGTCCGATGTAAAGACTGTCATCTATCCGATAAACTCCAGCCCCATCAGGCGATACCCACCCTAACACGACACAGATATGCGGACACTGCGTGAACACTTGGCTGTCTTTTGACGTATTGGGTTCCCCGTCGCTTGTAAACATGAACCGGCCCGACCTCAGCCGAACCGAAGTCTCGTCAGATGATCCATGGTCCCATTTAGGATTTAATACTTTCGGCAAAAGTACACCGATCGACCATATGTTCATCGGAGGCTGACTTTGACACAGCCTTTCTGCAGTGGAGTCCGGCTTCTCGTAATTACTTACGGACCGTGTATGGACATAAAGGAAAATTGGTTGCCTACATGAGCTCCGCCGAAGTTACGAAGGGGTTCTCTTGTGAAGTTTCAATTCTTCTTCCTTAGTAGAAAACCGTTTTAAACCAATGCCCAGTAGAAGTCCACTTTCCCCTGACACCCGCCACATCTGTATCCACCTCCGAGCAAGTGTAGGCGAAACGCCACACCGAATCGCTGCCTTGGAAGAGAGTCGGCACTTGCTGTCTTGAAACGTGTGATTAATGTGCGATGTCAGAATGGAATGAAACACTTAGCA
Organism: Anabrus simplex; assembly: GCF_040414725.1. Classification (NCBI taxonomy): domain Eukaryota; kingdom Metazoa; phylum Arthropoda; class Insecta; order Orthoptera; family Tettigoniidae; genus Anabrus; species Anabrus simplex. Next base: position 52,953,087 of record NC_090275.1, read on the forward strand.
TTAAAAAGTTACCTGGGATCATCAGTGTGTGGGAAGGAAGAAAGAAAGAAATATTTGCGGTGGGATTTGAACCTTTAGCTGTTTATGGTCGGCACGAGTATTGTAGCTTACAGCTGACCCACTGCACTGCGTGTTGGCGTGTCATGTGCTTATTTCATAGTGCTGTATGTAAGTGCCTGTCACGAAGATGAGAGAGAAGGGAGAGTTTAGAGTGTAGTGCGACATACAGAATGAGTGATAACTACGGGCCGTGTTGCAAAAACAATCCAGCTGACTGTACATAGCCGAAGTGAACGTCCTTATATTTCACGTCTCAAAATATGCGACAATTTTTGTGGACATTTTTCGATGACTGAGAAATTTGACGTATCCTACTTTGCCCCTTAATATTGCTACGCCATTATGGCTGACTGCCTATTAGGTCTTCAGCGTAAAGGGTAGCTGTATCCTCAATAACACCACCAAAGATTATGCTGTTACAGAGAAACTGCTGAAACCAATGACAGTGCCTAAAATGAGGCATACAAGGCAAGGTGAAGAGGGAGGTAGGTTGCCATTGCTTTCCTCAACGCCACTGTGCAATCAGATAGTATACAGCCTAGTTCACACCCCAGACCTAGTTTCGAGAAATTCTGTTCTGTCGTTTTCTCATCAAGACAGATAAAAATCGGAGTGAATCTACTTTCGACTTATGTGCCTAATCAGAGATGAAAACTAAGTAGGAGGCAGACATTTTGTGTGTACAGGCAAAAATATTATAATTTTAGTTACATAACATTACATGATGAGGCGAAACAATGGGGCGAAACGCTGGTAACTTTACGATTGAAAAGGCCTAAAGAGCTTCATTGTTATTGACTATTGTTAGTTGAGGTGTGTCCTCTCTCTTCTGCTGCCACTCATCCCTGCTAGATGGCAATTTTGTTGGAATTAAAAAAAAGAATCATCAACCCATCAGTTTGGAGGACATATAAAATGAAAATAGCTTAAATAGCAATCGCATCAAGAACACAGGGCCGAGAGGCGAATTGAGTATCGGCACTCCTAAATATTTCCATGCGTTCGGGTCTTCTGAACTTGAACTGGTTATCCAGTACACAGTCCAGTGAATGAGATCTTGCCAATATAAAAACAGTGGCATATGTTGGTTATGATGGTGTTACAACACCTCCGCGCCATCCAGTCACTTGTTTTCCTCTTATCTGTTTCCAGCAACATCCTTGTGTTGATTGAGAGTCTATCTTTACCCTTGTTCGCATTCGGCTGATAGTGCACTCTTCCGGGGCCAAGCTAGCTAAGGGATGAAGTTACAACAGTTTCATAGATTGGGAATTTAACCAATGTTCAAAATAAATACATAATTAAATAATGGCGTGTGGCCTCCAAAGAGGCCTGGTGCAGGTCTTGCGAGTTGACACAGTATAGGCTACTTGCGCGTCTATGAGGTTAGGGCCCTACCTATGATGAATTCTGATGAAGACGACGCCACACACACCCAGCCACCGAGCTATCGGAATTAACCAGCATATGTTAAAATCCTCTATCCTGTCGGGAATGGAACCCGGGATCCCCTGGACTAAAGGCCAGCATGGTAACCATTTAGCCATGGAACCGGACAGTGTTCGTAATTAATCGTATATCTTCGTTTGATTATGTGTCCAGTGGTTTGCTATAAAATGAGTTGAACGCAAATATTTATTTATACAGGGTGAACAAAAATGCCCCACGTGGAGGTCGGCATGCGGTTCCTCGTCGAAATTCACGACAAAAATTTATCTTGCAAAACCTAGTCCCACCAATAGGTTTAATAGAAATGAGAGTTAAGAAATGAGGCTCTGGCAACGCTGTAACGGCGTGCAGCGTGGCCAACCACAGGTCGCATGAACTCGGCGCTCTGCCGGAGCTGTCTCATTAGCTCAGTGAGAAGAGGTAATGACATAAATGCCGGCTGTGCTGATGCGTCTACGCAACACACCTGCATCCACCATTGCCGTTGCAGCATGCACACGAGCTATTAGGTCTTGTACATCCATGGATGGAGTACTATAAACAGGTTCCTATAACCGTCCCCACAAATAAAAATCTAGTGGATTAAGGTCCGGGGAACGTGGAGGCCAGAACATTGAACCTCCACGGCCAATCCATTTCCCTGGAAACGCTTCAATCTTACCAGTCATTCCAAAGTGCACCATCTTGCTGAGACCGTAGCTGTCGCCGAACACCATGTGAAACTTTTTCTAAAGCGTCAGGCAATGTATTGCCCAGAAACGTACGATAGCGGGGCGCATTCAACTTGTCCGGCAATAGGTACGGGCCTAAAAGCACTCCTCCCACGATTGCAGCCTACAGGTTTATGCCAAAGCGTGCCTGAAAGCCACGTTCACGGGTGACATGTGGGTTGTGGTCAGACCAATAATGGCTGTTGTGGTGGTTGAAAATACCTTCCCGAGTGAAGCTACATTCGTCACTCCATATCACATTCTTTATAAAATGTTCGTTATCTTCAACTTATTGCAAAAGTTATTCACTGAACTGCAGTCGTTGAATGCGGTCTTCTGGTCGCTGGTGTTGAGTTAACGTGTAATGATATGCAGTTTTTCGTCATGCAACACGTCAACAACCAGTGTTTGAGATACCTGGAAACGCCTTGCAATATCACGGGTACTTCGCCGAGGTGATTGGTGAACGGCTTCAAGAATGTCGTCCTCTGTTGAGTATGTCTAGTCCTCAGACGACCTTTGTCCACTACTTGTGGACGAAGATTACCGGTTTCCCGCAGGCGTTGCTCAAGGCGACGAAAAACATTCTTATCGGGATGGCGCATTTGAGGGTACCGTGCTGCTTACTCACGAGCAGCAGCAGGAGCTTGGTTATTGGATGCACCGAACACTACAAGCATATCGACGTATTCGCCGTTTGTGTACTCTATCAGGAAGCCGCCCTACATGCACTTGACAGGACCAGTTACGGTTGTGCACTGCGTGGTTAGTCGACTCATGCATTCAGTTGAATGGATCATACTGTCATATGTTCGACTGCTGTCATGTGACAACAGGGTGTTCTGCTTATAAACGCAGTTACACAACGGAAACTAGGGACCTAACGTCACACACACAAAAGAAAAAAAAACAGACTACCTGACGTAGATTCGAGCCGTAGCTCCATGGTGCATGTGGGTTTGATAACCTAGCCGTCTACTCGTGAGCTGCGACGGCGGATACGGTAGAGCGGGATGATGCACGTTCCTCTATTAACATTCCGATGCGCCGCAGGATGTGCCAGTGCTGCCAGCTTCTCGTTTTCGACTTGTTTTGCAACAGCACCAGATCCGATTTGGCTATAGAAACTTTTGTCTTGCAATGGGATGAGGAATCGCATGCCGACCTCCAAGTGCGGAATTTTTTTGTTCACCCTGTATGTTATTTTTACACTGTTAATCATGTACCTAACCTGTTCGCATATGTGTGTGCCTGCAAAGTTTTAGTTCTTCTTACTTACGTAATCAGGAACCAGTAATTGCAGCACTATCTAATCCTAATCTGTATATAACCTATTGTTGTTTTTGTCATTTTTTCTTCTAAATTTATTATAATTTTTTAAAATCTGTTGTTAATTTTTCGTGACTTTTTTCTGTTTTGCAAAATCATTGTACTATATTTTGTAATGTTTGTTGTAATTGGAGTGCAACTCTGTTACAGACATGTCATAAATAAATAAATATCGCTTTAAAAATATTTTAACATGTTACATATAGTACGATATGCTTATTTTTATGTCTGCATTTCGTTGCGATAAAACCGTTTGAAGACATAATTTGGAACAATTTCATTTCTTTGTAGGGCTGTACATACAAGTAAATACATTTTCATTTGCAGTTATAACCGCATCGTTTTGTTGAAGAAATGGTTAAGATGAAACTAAATCTTCTGGTGCTCTTCCCACATCTACCAACCCTTTGTGGAGGGATGTTTTCACTATTACGTATATTCTGTGATGGTTCTTAGTACAATGTGCTGTGAGTGAATGCTGTTATAAAACTGAGACTACGACCCGCCCGTGCTAGATAGTGGCAAAGCTACCGTAGGTATGTTTAGCGACATTCCGTGAAATCTGCTCGCCAAACTATTGATTATTGTGGATCTCGGCTTCTGAACACGAAAGTTAACATCGCACGAGCGAGAGTGGAAAATATACACAAGGCTTCTACGTTCGTTGAGACATCCTCTACAGTGAATATTCTTTTATGATCCTAACACTGCCTTGGGCATGGTTCATTTCGAAAACGGATATTCTAACTTCATAATGTTACCTTTATTTGATGACTGCTAATGCGAGTGCTGTTAGAACCTCTGGGCAGGTCACGTTGGTCAGGCCTGTACATTGTTTGCAGGTATGTTCTGCGGTAACTTTCCTGACATTTTATTTCTAACAGTTCTGTAATCTTAAGGACGTACAGCCGGATGTAGATGGTGACAATGAATTGCACTGAGTCTTATATAGCATCAGTATTTGGTACTATGGTCATCTCATCTGTTTTTGGGAGTGTTCTTTCTGATGGCAATGACGTCACTTATTTTCCCCTTTCCAAATCTGTTACGTGAAGCCATTGCAACCTTATACAATTTGCTTTACGTCGCACCGACACAGGTCTTAACGGCGACAATGGGAAGGGGCTGGGAGTAGGACGGTAGCGACCGGTGCCTTACTTATGGTACAGCCCCTGCATTTGCCTAGCGCGAAAATGGGGAAGCCATGGAAAACCATCTTCGGGGCTGCCGGCATGGGGGTTCAAACCCACTATCTCCCGAGTGCACGCTGACAGCTACTTGAAACCGCATAGCCACTTGCTCGCTGACTCTATATTAACTGTGCATATCAGGTAATCTCTCTCTCGTCGTTGTTTTTATAGGGAAATAATCATGAGCGAGGTTCACATTGGGAATAGGGAACTGGAATGGCTTTCGAGCAGTGAAAAGGCCCTTGTTTCAGTCTCAAGCACGCTCGTGGATTGCGGTACTGTATTAGGCTTTGCTTCTCGGTATTTTGCTATCCTATCCTCACTTTCCCTTTGTTGAGACTCTTCCTTCCCAAGGTTGTTCCTTTGAAATTCAAATTCCTACATTGAAATCAGCTGTGTTGCTTCCCCTTTTGGACAGTTAAGTTCAACCGTTTATGATCGATGCAGTTGATTGTTTGGTACAGGTTTTGTGTAGCTCAAAGCTTGCGTTCGAGAGATGATGGGTTCGACCTTCCCTCTGTGGGTAGCCTTGAGGGTTAACCCACTTTAAGATCACAGTCCGCTTCCTTCCCAGTCGTAACTCCGTGTGGGTAGGGGCGGTAGAATACATCTACAATATCCGCTGCCTGTCGTGAAAGGTGACTGAAAAGGGACCTCTCAGGTTCTCAAGGGAGGGTGGGTTGGCACCTCCGGGGCCTCTAAAAAAAAAGCCTGGCATTGCTTCCACTTACTTGTACCAGGCACCGCACTTCCCTCTTTCCTAGCTGAGCTTCCGTGGTCATCATTCTCTTCCGACCCCAGTGGTATCACTGTACGTTTTTGGGGCCTTGCGGGGGAGCTTCACGCCTTTCGTTGTCGAACACTTTCTGCTGTCTGGAGCCTCTTTTCTTTGAAGGATCACAACTGGTCCATGTTTGACGTAGAATACCAGTACTTTTCTTTTCCGGAGGTCCTACTTGCCACCTGGGCGACTGCCCTAAATGCAGATCAGTATTGGATGGATTGATTGATTGATTGATTGATTGATTGCTAAAATGCTGCACACGGACCGCATTATCGTCAGCTGTTACAGCGCATGCGTGTACTCTGCTCTGGTTATAGTAACCAGGAACCATGAAGTATAACTCCTGTGTTTAAAAAGAAATACGCTTATATACTACATTTTTCGTTTATCTCTGAGTTTTTATACACTGTTAGCGCCCGTAATAATTGTCTTTAGAATAAAGTAGTAATTATAAACAGGATGTGTTTAAGTAATATTAATATGAATAAAAAGCGAATATGATTGTGGCAAGAGGCAAAATGCTAATTACCGAGCTCGATAGCTGCAGTCGCTTAAGTGCGGCCAGTATCCAGTATTCGGAAGTTAGTAGGTTCGAACCCCACTGTCGGCAGCCCTGAAAATGGTTTTCCGTGGTTTCCCATTTTCACACCAGGCAAATGCTGGGGCTGTACAGTAATTAAGGCCACGGCCGCTTCCTTCCCACTCCTAGCCCTTCCCTGTCCCATCGTCGCCATAAGACCTATCTGAGTCGGTGCGACGTAAAGCAACTAGCCAACAAACAAAATGCTAATTTGACCACCTGAGTCAACCATGCTGTGAGGAGTAGGCCTACTTAACAATGCAAACGACTGGATATGCATAGTGTAAACGTGTATTAAGTGTGTGTTTTTTACAACTATGTAGTGTTACGGACACGGTACGCTTTATTGAAAAACTACCTATCCTACGTAAGTATCTGCAATGGTGTATACATTTCTTATGAACATTGAATTGCTAACGAGCAATAAATTCGTGAGTTGCCATGTACCCCACTTATCATTTGCTCTGCTAACAACCTATGGCCGTGTTCCCTTCGCCCCTTCCACTGACAGTACATGTTGACCTTAGATAAGACTCGTAGAGTAGGTGCTGCTGTCGCGAACTGCTGCTTGTGTTCATTTGCAGATCGGTTACGTGGTTTATTAGATGCTGAAATTGTGTTTATATACACAGATCATCTTTGTAGGTTTTTAAACATTAATCTGATTGGCCTACTTGGTTTTTATTCAGGATGGGACAAAATACAGCCTATGTCGGGTTCAATTTAGTTTTTGTCCGTTTCTTACATCACGGGAAAACTGACGGATAGTTTTTCATGAAACTTGTTATTTAAGTTCAGAACTGTTAGGTTCTTTAGACTGCCGAAACTTTGTTTTTAAATGTATATGGTAAGGTTGTGTGGGATCGATATAATATATGAATTGGTTCATAAAGCTAATTGTTGGGAAATCGAGAACTATCTACATATTGTACTATCATAATAGAAATGTAAAAGTTATTATCAAATAGAGAATGCGTATTAGGAATCCCGTGAACATATTTCTGAATGTATCATCAGTAGTTGAATTATAAATTTTTTTTTAAATCTTGTGAACTGATCTTTCTTTATGAAATGAAATGGCGTATGGCTTTTAGTGCCGGGAGTGTCCGAGGACAAGTTCGGCTCGTCAGATGCAGGTCTCTTGATTTGACGCCCGTGGGCTACGTGCATGTCGTGATGAGGATGAGATGATGATGATGATGATGATGATGATGATGAAGACGACACATACACCCAGCCCCCGTGTCAGCGAAATTAACCAATTATGGTTAAAAATCCCGGGACTCCTGTGACCAAAGGCCAGCACGCTAACCATTTAGCCATGGAGCCGACACCTTTCTTTATAAAAGAGGTTTACAACTTTTACTATCGAAATAGAAATGTAAAAATTGCTACCATCAAATAGAGAATGCATATTAGGATTCCTCTGAACATATTTCAGGAATTTATCAGTACAGTAGTTGAATTATACAGATTTTTTAAATCTTGTGGACTAATGACCTTTCTTTATGAAAGAGGTTTACAACTGAGTAGCTTTATGGTAACCACTCAAAGTTTCCATACCGTCTTTTTTTTTTTCCACAGAAAATGTTAGAATATTTTGATCTAATAAAGTTCTTAGCCTCAGGATGAACAACAACTACTGAAGTGAGACGAAATCTTCCGTGTCCTCCTCTAATAATCATCTTCATTGTCATCTCCACCCCTCACAATAGGCCATGAAGTCAGCTCCGTGAAGTACTCCTAATACTCATCAAGTATATACTAACCAGTTTCTTCAGATCATCAATATTCTTCTTAATAGGTATCTTTCCTGATGGGTATGCAGAGGTTACTGGCAAAAATGACACTCGACTGGAGCTACCTAGTCTGAAAGTGTTTATGCTCAAGCCATCAATGGATGATAAAACATATAGTTTTATATGTTCTGTACTACGAAAAATAATAAAATACTTCAGTATACAATAATGATGCAGTTAGTCAAATGACCGCAGAACAACGCGTAAAAACAAGAGAGTAGAGCGCTGATAATCGACAAACACCTAGCGCCTCTATGGATATTTCATAAAAGTAGGGCTTCAGTCCGGACCGATGCCCTTCCGTTACAAAACTCTCAATCAGAATATCACGGTGAAGGAGAGGCTGGGCTGATCTCCTTTCTTTATAAAACAATGCTATGACCATTCAAGTTGAGAAATTCAATGGTAACTCAATTTCGAACAAAATATGGCTGATGCCCTTTCTTTATGAACCATTTCATATGCTAGCCGTATAACATCGCAGTAACACTTCGAACGTTTTCGGTAACACAAAGATTTGAAATGGCTAGGATTGGGAAGGAAGTGGCAGTGGTCCTGTACAGCCCCAGTATGAAACGTGGAAACCACGGAAAACAATCTTCAGGGCTGCCGTCGGTGGGATTCGGATCCCTCATCTTCAAAGTTCACAGGTACGCGACTTTAACTGTATGGCTAACTCGCGCGGCATATCGATATTACTAAAAAATATAGTTCTTATATTAATCTCAATGAAAGAGTCCGACTCGTTGGTTGAGTAGTCAGCGTACTGGCCTTTGGTTCAGAGTGTCCCGGGTTCGATTCCCGGCCGGGTCGGGGATTTTAATATTTTCTGATTAATTCTTCTGGCTTGGGGACTGGGTGTATATGTCCGTCCCAACACTCATCATATTCAGACAACATACCACACTACCAACCACCACAGCAACACGCAATGGTGATTACATCCCTCCATATAGGGTTGGCGTCAAAAAGGGCATCCGACCGTAAAACAGGGCCAAATCCACATGTGCTACGCAGTTCGCACCCGCGACCCCACAGATGTGGTAGCAAAAAAAAAAAATCAATCTTAATGTAAGACGTATAAAAGACGGTTGATTCATGTTAATACAGTACATCGAAGGAGGTTCCATAATTTTGGCGGAATATAACTTAAAAAATGGATTTACCTGGTTCCTAGAGTACTGGTAATCAATATTTCGCATTTATTAGACCTACTACAGTACCTCAAATGCTCCATTTAATTATCAGAATTGCATAAACTGTGTACTTGAATAACATGCTATATTTAGATTGCTATTTGTGCTCCAGTAAATGTAGTTGCTTATCACAGAAACTGGTCTCCTGTGAAGATCACATGCCGTATTTTTGCTTTCGACCGTGGTGTCCTTGCTCTTCCATGTTGACCTTGGTTTACCCCCTAGCGTTCTGTGAAGCAGGGTATTGTCAAGCAGCCTGGTTGGGGCTCGTAGTCTGGCCTCCATAAGGTTCTGTGACTGGCGCACGTCAGCTGGTGCCCTTGAGCGCTATTGGACAAACTAGCTGGAGATACCACGTGCTCAGTTGTGTTGTTTACAATCTTCTCTCGGCAAGCGTGCAAGGCATGGCCCCCTGTGCTCCAGCCCGCGCATACCCCCCCCCCACCCTCCCTCCCCCAGCACTGCGCGGTCATGTGCGCTTGCGTGCTTGCTGGCGCTAGACGCTTTTACACCTCCATTCTGCGCTATTTTTTAATGCTGTCGCGCGTTCTAGTGGCATGTTTACATAGCAGTTCAACCGCGAGCTTAATTTCCAACCGTATCACGCGTACGCTAGTTCTTCAGTATCCGGTCTTGTGAGGAGTTTTGATGTATTCTTTCCGACCTGAACTCCGCTTTCTTTTGGCATAAGTTCGCTCATATAGGCTATAGCAACTCTCGCACTTCTTTTCACAGCACTCCATATTGAGAATCGTGTGGTACAAAAACAAGTATGAGCTAAGTAAATAGTTGAAGATAAACTCTGTTGGCGAACAGTGACTAGATGGAGCATTTCTGTGAAGTTCACTCATTTTCCTCACACTATTTCGAAAGGTTCCCCTATTGCGATGTATGTACCAAGTGACAGAGGTTGAAAATTGCTGTTGAGGGGTGAGTAAAATATGCGCTAGAGTTCACAGCATCGTGAAATTCGTTCTGCAGTTTCCATCAAATACTACTGAAACCGTTACTTCAAAGTATCCCCTCTGTGGAACAGTTTAGCACGCACTCAAGTTCATTCCGTGTCGTATTATTATTATTATTATTATTATTATTATTATTATTGGTTGTGATTTCCTTATTGATTTATTTTAACAATTTTTGGTTGAAGTCCATAAAAATTTGTTCCATATTTTACAGGTATGAGGCTTCATTCACGAAATAGATTTGTGAGACTATTCAGTTTGCCTAGAGGAGAATCTATAGTTGCGGGCGAAAGATATGACCCTGAGACTTGTTGAAGATTGTCCCTTTTATATTTGCCCTGGCATCAAATACGATAATTAAAAATCATTCACCATTAATTTCCTTTCTAGTGCCAATTCTAGTTTCCCATATTCATTGATAAAATAGCATTTCGTCTCTGACTTCTGTAGTACGTATGGTTCCTCATATCTTCAAACAAGGACTTCTGTTCCCGGAAATTTGTAAAGACGCGCTGGTAAGACCTATCCCAAAAAACTCGACGTTAAATTCTGTTAGACTATCGGCCATTATCCATTCTTTCACCCTTTCCGAAAGTACTTGATCACTTGATCAAGTGTCTGACCAAGCAAACACTCGTTGATCCCTTTCAATCAGGCTTTATGATACGACGTAGCACCGCGACAGGTTTACTGCGAGAAGTGGACGATATCATACATGCAGTAGATAGACGAAACGTGACATTACAGTACTTCATTAGACTTCAGTAGTGTGTTTGATACTGTTAAACACAAGATACTTCCATACAAACTTCGAAATCTTAATTTTATAGCACAACGCTACACTGGCCGCAGATAACGAGCGACTATGAGAGAGATGAATTCTAAATGGTGAAATAAGGTATATTGGTGTCCCACAGGGTTCTGTTTTGGGTTCACTACTATTATTGATCAGTACCAATGATATTGGTGAAACATTAAAATTTAGTAAGTACGACCTTTATGAGGATGTTCTACAGATATATCACCCTTTTTGTGCTAGTGAGACTATGTACAGCTATTGACCATATTAACTCTGACCTCCAGCATCTCCGTGAATATGCTATAAATCTGCCTATAATCATTGGTACCAGAAGGAATGTTAATTTGATACAACGCAGCTGTGTACCTTCTGTTATGCTAAATAACGGTGTCATTTCCTACTGTACGTCAGTGATTAAATTAGATGTTGTAATGAACGAGGCGTTAAATTGAACTGAATGCGTAAGAAACACATCCCTGTACCTAATGAAGCGCTAGTAAACCAAATTACTCTTTTTCTCTCTTTAAATTCCTCTCATCAAATCATCGTGGGGGTGGGGGGATGATTTAGATCAGTGGCTTATAAGCTAGATGAGTTTCGAATCCGGTCGATCCTGGGTAGAATTTTTCAACTCAAGAATCACGTGCGTCTTACATCGCCGCTCAAAATCAAAACAAGTCTGGATGGCTCTAGCGACCCAAGAAACAACCGGGACAGTCTAAAGAAAGAAAAATAATCACCTCAGTACACGGCCCGGTTCCTCTCTTGCATCGTAGCAGCGATTATAAAGTCCGGGATATGACTTCCCTTAATAACTTGTGGAATGACAAGCGTTATGAATGTGTAAGGGAATGATCATCTATTTTTGTACTTCGATTATAATTGTAGATTAGAATTAGTTCGAGTTTTCTATTTTATCATCAGTAGTTAATGTTGAATTTTGTACTTTAGTGAAATTGTGAAACAGTGGTTAAGTGTAAGAAAGGGCCCAGAGCTCTAACTTCGACACCAGTAACGATGATATTTATAACAAATTGTCGCGTGAGGGTCTAATTCTTCCTCTTTTCCCACACCGTGGGGTGTCGCACAGATGGAGACACTTTTACGACCGGAGCCGTAAAGGGATATGTGTGCACTATCGCAAGTTTCTGTGGTAATGGGCAGTGTGGTGTGTTGTATACAGACTTGTCGGAAACGCTGTGAATCGGGGTATATGAGCGTTAGAGGGTTGTTTATACTGATGATTAATTTGCAAAAAATGGATATCTCGTTCCATTGTCATTTTGTCAGTTGCTGAACTTCGGCAATTAGATCGCTTCGCGGGCTAATTCACGTGGGCTTTGTTAGGCGGTGTTGCTAAATCTGCACGTGGCTTAAAACTGGCCTAAGGGCAGCAATCGAAGGAAAGAAACTTCGTCCGCGGACGGTTTTAAACAGGACCTCCGAGCTGACAATCGTGCCATAGCAAGTTCGCTACGGTGACATCGGCTGGAACCCGCGGTGTGTTCGTGTGTCATGTTGATTTCTCGGCATAGCTCTCAAACGCTCATATACCTGTTTCCGAAGAGAGGTGTATCGCGACTAAGAATCGGTGCCCTGGTCTGAGGAAAACCAGGCGTGATTGAAGTCGAATCGAACCCGGGACCTCTGAACCGAAGGTCCGGCTGACCCATCAAAGAACTGGGCAGGTAAAATATAATTCATGTGCGTGTGCAGCTTGTTCTAGTTTTGTCAGTCGGGCCTAGCTTAAGTAGGGTGGTGAATATATTTTAGTTGGAAGAATTGTTACTGGTATCAGTTTCGCATTTCACAATTATGTTCCTTTGACTGGTATGTCACACTCCATTTATCGCAGTGTAAGTCAATAAGAAAATAGTGTCCAAAATTAAAGCTACAAAAGTAAGTCATTTCCCTGCTACCTTCAATTTGCCATGTATAACAGCCGTTGACATACGGGCGTTTTATCGTAACTGTCTACATAGCAGTCATTGGCCGCACGGATTGGAAGGATGAATCATGGGTGCTCACAACCTTGTGAAGTGTGAGAGCCTAATATTTTTATAAAATGTTCTGATGGAGAGCCTCAACGTCTTATCTGCACCCACCCTTTTTCCTTACACACACACACGCGCGCGCGCGCACCCACGCACACACACACACACACACACACACACCTCTTGCTAATTAAGGATTTATTAACCTATGAACACCCCATACAGGGCAAATGCCTCTTTAAAGTGATGATAGGTGGCTAATGTTTCCTTTTGTCGACCATTGTATCGCGAATATCTTGTCTGACCACCACGTCTGTCTTTCCTTGGCCCGGTTCGTGTGCCCATCTATTGGAGTCTCACCTCAGTGTCCGGCCCACCTACATTTAAGATAACTTGCTGCAGTGCCAGGCTCCTCACTGTCTTCTATCGTACCCGACCTCACTAGGTCAGCTCTTGTACCTTTCCGACCATGACTGTATTACTGTAGGTTTCAGAGGCCCAGGGAGCCTTTCATTTTTACTCTCTTCGTGACCCTTGCCTTTCTTTGGCGTTACTTTCATTTTTCGAAGTGTCGGACCCCTTACATTTTTCCCCCTCTTTGGTTAGTGTTAATAGAGGATGGTTGCCCAGTTGTCGGCTACTTCCTCTTAATATAACAATTATCATCATCACCACCACCACCTATCCCTTTTCTCACTTCAGTGTTCCTTATTCTGTCTTTCAAGATGTCTAGGACTTTCATCTCGATTTGTCTTCGACAGATCTTCAGTACGTCTATTCCTCTGGGTTAAGGACCGTGTGTTTGATCCGTACAGAAGGATTGGCAGGATGCACGTATTCACTATTTTAATTTCATGTTATAATTCTAGTTTGAACTTCAAGCTTTAGGACTTAAACCATGCTGCTGCTATACGCTGCTGTACTATCTGTGTGTGTGTGTTTTTTGTTGAATGACGCTATGTCGTTATCTGACGGTCCAGGCGGTCACAATAAATTGTTTCTTTCCAGCTATTAAAGCTATATTGCAAATAAAAATTAAACAAAATAATTATATAAGTTAAAAGAACAACAACAAAAAAGGCATTTTTGAGTCGGTTATTGGAGCTGATGTGAAATGTTTTTCATGACATGTTAATACCGTTTGTTTGAATTAATGAAGGTAATAATAATAATTTCGTGTGGCTATTTCTAGCAGAGTGCAGCCCTTGTAAGGCAGACCCTCCGATGAGGATGGGCGGCATCTACCATGTGTGGGTAACTGCGTGTTATTGTGGTGGAGGATAGTGTTATATGTGGTGTGTGAGTAGCAGGAATGTTGGGGACAGCACAAACACCCAGCCTCCGGGCCATTGGAATTAATCAATAAAGGTTAAAATCCCCGACCCGGCCGGGAATCGAACCCGGGACCCTCTGAACCGAAGGCCAGTACGCTGACCATTCAGCCAACGAGTCGGACAACGAAGGTAATAACAGGTAATTATTAAATACCGGAAGAAAGGTAGTAAACGGTAAAGCATGCAACTTGTAATCTGAAGATTCATCTCCGTGCGAAGCACGGCAACGCCGTACTAGTGTTGGCTACTGAATGCATGATTCGAAGCAGTGTATCGATTCATTCAAGTGTCCGAGTGAATCGATTCACAGGAAAGGCGAGCTCACGGCACACGATTCAGCTTACTCCCAGCGGACAGTGCTGAGTGGCGCACTCACTGGACGTTAACGGGGAGCCGAGCTTCCGCTGCAGCGAGACAGTGTATCATGGCACATCGAAAGAATCGTGAACGAGCGCGGCTCAGTGAGACACATGAAACACACGGCTCCTTCGGCTCACTGGACACGCGGAGAGCCGAGCTTCCGCTGCAGCGAGGCATACAGTGAATCATGGCACATCGAAGGAATCGTGAACGAGCGCGGCTCAGTGAGACACATGATACACACGGCTCCTTATCGGCTCACTGGACACGCGGAGAGCCGAGCTTCCGCTGCAACGAGACATACAGTGAGACATGCTAGACTGAAAGAATCGTATGCTATAATGGACTCTCGAGCTCAGCTCATTTGAAAATAATACCCATTTGCATTCACTGTCCTCTTCTTACAGGGAGGTTTAAATAATAGATGGATTTATTTGCAGTGTTAAAAAGGTAGTCACAACATAATTCTGAAGTAGCTAGTAAGTAGGTAGGCTATTAGGTTATACTATTTATTAGTTTAATGAATCTTAGTATTATAACTTAGTTGACATTTGACAGTTAAACTCGACTCTAGCCTGCCCTATGACTATGAGTCATGCTCATGAGTCATGACCACTCAAAAGTACCTGTTTTATATTGGGAAGAACGGCTCAGTATTCTCTCAGTTCATATGTCACATCGTTGCACAAGACTTCAATCATATGTGGACAGACGCAATAACAGTATGTTGAATCAGAAAACCAGCGGGCTACTGTACATCTCGAGTAGCCTATACAAAATATGACGATTTAAAAAAATCCTCAGCTGATAGAAAAATACTTTTTAAAAAAAGGACTGAGCGAGTTGGCGTGCTCGGGGGATGGTGGGTTCGAATCCCACCGTCGGCAGCCGTTAAGATGGTTTTTCCGTAGTTTCCCCATTTTCACACCAGGAAATGCTGGCTCTGTACCTTAATTCAGGCCATGGCTGCTACCTTCCTAATCCTAACCTTTCCCACCCTGCGTTGCCGGAAACCTTCGATGTATTAGAGTAACTAGCATTTTTTCCAAGAAAGGAGTTCATAGTATGAAGACCAGATGGCAGCTGCGAGCACTGAATGCTGTTGCTGCTGTCTTACCAGCACATACTACACTGATGCAGTAGGAGCGGTGACCAATGAGCCGTGAATCGGATCACTGTATCGATTCAGTAACGTGAACGGAATCAAATGAATCGATTCAGTAAAATGAATAGAATGTCCCATCACTACGCCGTACGGCTTTCCCTGTGCTGGCCAGTTACTGATCTCAATCATTCTCCCCAATACAAATACAAACTGATTTGAAAATAATGAAATGATTTACATATTTCAGTCATACAGGATAACCATTTGATATATGGCGATTACAACGCGATCAGAAACGCAATTTTCCAACCACCCCGAGCCGAGAAAAAGTTAGCTTACAAAATTGATAACAGCTTTCTTCTTCGTAACATAAAATTCTGCAACTTATAAACAGTTAATTAAATACTCCAGTGTATATTATTGTAAAATTTGGATTTAATTCCTTATTTTAGAAAATATTTCTTAAAGTTGATACACTTTTAGAAACGTGCACATTTTGCGTTCCACCTGCAAAAAATTTTAAATATAAAAATTTAAAAATCCAAACTTACATGACCTAGCGTGCATTGAAACTGGAACAATGGTGTTATTGCAATTTCTGTAGGCCAATTTGTTATTTATTACAACAACCTCCAAACTAGAGTGCACATAATACATTGGTCGACAGTAATTTAGTTTTCCAGTTCCTCAGTTGGACGTGGATTGTTCCGATAGACCTTCAGATGTCCGCACAAGTAAAGATAAATGGAGAACGAGCTGGTCGCCGAACACATTTCTAATTTCAACCATAGAATTACGTCTTGTTGAAAGTAGGCGTAGTCTCTCGCTTCCTTAGCATGTTAAAGGAGGAATGAAAAAGTGTCGGCATCGTTCGGAGGTCAGTGTTTCGTAAACAAAAAAAAACAAAAAAAATGGTTTGCATCCAATTATTCTCCGTGCACGAATTGCACACCAAACACCAACTTTCGATGTCATGAAGAGGTACCTCGGGTGGCTCTACGAGAAGAGCTTGTGCCGCTCGCTGTTATATGTAGCCTAGGCCATTACTTTATTGCAAGACTGTTTTAGTAATTCGATTGGTAAATTATCTGGAATAAGCTAGATTATAATTATGTACTGGGCCGAACTGAAATTAAATGGACACCCCCCACCATCTCATCACCTCCCCGTGATATAAAGTACATGTGATCGCCTCCAATTCAATGTTTGACGCACATGGTCCCTACTTACCAGTATGGCCCGTCAACTTAAAAGTCTGCATTTGCTCGAAATCGATGTGTTGTTACAACTTAGATCTTTAATGAGCACGCATTCGCTAGTGCTGCTTTTTTTTAAAAAAAAGCAAGATAACCAAAAATATTGTTGGTCTTCTAACCGTCCTTCCACGAACTACTACACTAGGCTAGCAGAGAGAGAGAGAGAGAGAGAGAGAGAGAGAGAGAGGTGATACTCCCACGTGGCGCGTCCCAGGCGGCGGAAGGGGGGCCGGCTTGCCGGCTGACTTGAGGGAAATAAAATACCTCTCGCGGACCAAACATACAACCCCATGTGGTTAGGGGACGCAGACGGAGAATACATCCACGGTATCCCTTGCCTGTCGTAAGACGCGACTAAAAGGGGCGACCAAGGGATGATTGTATTAGAACCATGAAACTACTTGTGATTACCACCACGCGGGGAACACCATGTGTCGCTTTTACTTGCGAGTAGTACCACTATGTTAGGTACACAATAGGTTTGTGATGAGTAGCAACAGTGTGTGTTGCCGGCTTTTAATGTACCTGTGATTCGTACCACTGTCCGGCTCCATGGCTAAATGGTTAGCGTGCTGGCCTTTGGTCACAGGGGTCCCGGGTTCGATTCCCGACAGGGTCGAGAATTTTAACCATCAGTTGTTAATTTCCCTGGCATGGGGGCTGGATGTTTGTGTTGTTTTAATCATTTCATCCTCATCACGACCCGCAGGTCACCTACGGCCGTCAAATCGAAATACCTGTACCTGGCGAGCTGAACCCGTCCTGGGATATCCCGGCGCTAAAAGCCATACGCCATTTCATTTCATTAGTACCACTTTAGGAGCGACACCATGGTTCTGGCTTGCCTATGATTAGTACCCACTATAGAGGAACACTACGGGATAGTGAGTCCCTGTGGTTAGTACACGTATGTGATGAACACCACAACTGTGCATTGCCTGTAAATGGCGCCGCAGTGTGCGAAACGCCATAGGTCTGTATTACGTGTGCGAATTTCATTACCTGTGAGTAGTACCATAATGTGTGGAATATGTACCGCGAGTCTACGCTACTTTTGATTAGTACCGCAACATGACAAATACCATGGTTCTACTTTCCTAGCGATAAGTACCATTATGAGGGGCCGATGACTTCGATTTTGGACTCCTTTAGATACAAGCATCATCGATTCAGTATTATGCTATAAAAGCAGTCCCTTGGTCAGTAATACTTTTTTTTTTTTTTTTTTTTTTTTTTTTTTTTTTTTTTTATAAGTCAGTCGCTCTGAATGTGAGGCATTGCAGGTCGGATCCACTGATTGTTTTAAATTCATAACCATCCATTCATTCTTCGTCCTCACGTTTTGAATTCTGGTCAGTGGAGGATTTTGGACTTTCATTTGTCGTTCCATTTCGTCTTATTTCGTACCATTAGGGACCGATGACTTAGATGTTAGGCCCCTTTGAACACGCATCATCTAACCTCCTTAAAACAGTTGCATGTTTCTACATGGTGTCCGTCAGTGTCCACGACTGCATGCAGTGACTGATGCGTGCAAGTAAGTCATCTCACTTATCTGAAGTGATTTCCTATTTCACAGGCAGTGCCTGTCTTCAGATGGTCAAAGGTACATGGTACCGGATGAAAACGCTATTCCTTTTAACATGTCTCACAGAAATGCGTCACATCGTGAGATCCGGGCTTCTCGAAAGAGTTTCTGGAGGAACGTTAGATTACCACGGCCCTTGTGCGTTGATGGGTCCTACCATCTTGCTTGAAGGCTGCTGCTCAAAATCCAAATCTCTGAACTCGCAAACAAGTTCATGGATATACGCCGAAAATCTTCCGTGACTTGCAGAACTTTCCTGGTCACAAGACCGACATTCTCATTTTACTTTTGGTATTGCGGTGTCTTTCCCGATTGTCCCTCGTTATGATTCTTCGCGGACCTTGTTTGCCGGAACATTTCCACTAACAGGATAGTTTCCTTTGCTGGTCGGAGGTCTCTGGAAAGCAATGGCTAGGAATTTCAAGGAAGGCCCACCATTCCGTCCTCTCCTGTAACTTTGGAAATAATGTTCCATTCACGCGTTGTAGGATGGCATGCTGTGGCATATTGGCTGTTACTCGTATCACATTCACTCAGCTTTCCTCTGAAACAAATAAATAAACAGTTAAATGAAAACACAGGCCATAAGTTGCCTTATGTTGTTTTTAAATGTTCAGATTAGGTTACTCTTTTTTTTTTTTAAACACACTTTCGTACTTCTTCCTTGCCATTCTTACATTACTGTAAATTATGCCTTTTTTTTAAGTTCAGTTGAAACTCGTTTCTAACTGTGATATCTCATTGGAATTGAATCTGCCCAGTCTGTGCGCTTTTATGTGAAATACTGCAATGAGTTATAGCTGCAATTATTTAACGACGTAGTGATTCATGCGTCTGTAGAGTGTTTTTACGCAGCTGCTTGCTTTGTTGCAGGTCAGTGACCGCACCGCTAATGTATGTCCCGTGTATTTTTGGTCCTACTCCATACATGCAGAGGCAAGGTCACAGCAGTCTTGGCTGTACCTCTCTCGAGTGGATCCGTACATTACGTTCTAGGTCTTGAGCCGACTCGGGGAGGTTTCTTTTGGTTTGGTTGGCATCAAATGACTACTTCAGTTGGTTTTTCTTTAACAAGATAGTTCGTAGTTTTCGTGACTGTTGATATCGTGATCGTAGTAGCGGGATCTCCAATTTCGCGTGCAATTAAACCACACGGACTTGACTTTTCATTTCAACTGTCTGTCGTTCACTGTCTGGGATTCGAACCACGATCACCTTCGTTTGACGACTTTCTGTAGCAGACTATTTTATGAAATTACTAGCTGATGTACCCGTGCTTCGGTACGGAATTCTACATTGTATTCAGAATTCTAGGTTAAGGAGTGTACACGTTGTGGGTAAGATAAATTGAATAGCTCTTTACGTTACCCCTGAAATGCGACGCGGAATTCACAATACGCCTTTTCTCATATGAGGACTGGGCTGGGGAATTTTCATTGTAGTAGCAGGCCCTCTTGCGTATTATCAGTTACAATCAAGTTGGGCGGTTTTCATCGTAATGGCAGACACACTCCACCTGCCTTTTTACATCCTCACAACTGAAATCAACATAGGTCATATCGGTGACGTCGGTGGAGTGGTTAAATGTCAGCCTCTGGATCCCGGCAGAGGTAGTCAGATTTTTGAAAGGCGTTTGAGAAAGTCCATTCGACATTCCATGTCGTATGATCTCAGCATGTAAAAGATTTCTGGTGATACATTTGGTGTTTACCTATCAAAATTCATTAAATCTCAACCATAGACGCCCAGTAGTTTCGGTTTACTCAGTCTGCCATCTAGTAGGCCTAGAGTAAAACGGAACGTCAAAATTGATGAGCAGACAGCCAGATGGAGTCAAATTGAAATGTCTGCACACGGTAGCTGAGGCCATACTATTATTATTATTATTATTATTATTATTATTATTATTATTATTATTATTATTATTATAGGTCATTACAGTGACGTCGGTAGGAATGTCGCGTTTAAAATCAATGGTATATGAAATACTCCATCAAATGAAAAACCGCACATTTTCTCACTTTTAACGAACAGTACTACGCTGCCGATCTAACAGTCCAAAATTCCAGAGCTGGAATGACCAGGCCGCTGACAGGTGTGAACACTCCTCTGCAATTATTCCGTTACGTGTGCACACTGCTCATTCCAATTAATGCCTCAGGCTAGTTATCGAATAGCTGGAATACTATGATGAACCAGTGGGTTACGTACCAGTAGTATCAGAAAATTTATGAACCAGAAGAATGGCATGTTAAAGAATCCTAATTTTCCAGCTATTTCCCGCCAGGTAGGCTGTTATACTCTGTACGCAGCAGTAATCCCATCTGTCGGAGATGAGTGGCAGAAGTAGAGAAAAGTACATCATAACAATGGTCAATGTAATATTATTGTTCATCAATTTTATGAGTTGTCGATATTCTAGGTTTTCACTTTTTCTTCCGACTCTGTGATATTAGGGTGTGTAGTGTAAAGGAAGTCCCCCTTTCTTTCGTGAATCCCTCTTGCCTTATTCTTCAAGCGATAGTTCCTTTACGAATTTTCTCATTTTTATAATAATCTTCACAACTTTCCTTGTCGATCTGGACCGATGGCCATGCGTTTTTACATCTTAAGACAATTACGACAAAAGCCATCGCCAGTCAACACGATTGAACAATAGGTAGTGTTGGCGTTGAGACAGACGAAGCAACAGAAGTCTAAATTATTCGTGAGTTCCCTTATCATTGCCGTCCCCATGTTGGTGGGGGGAGCCTGTAGAATAATACCCACGGTATCCCCTGCCTGTCGTAAGAGGCTACTACAGCGGCCCCCAAGGGGGAATGTGGATTGAGAGGAAGACAGCGGACCTCGACTCATTAACTGACAAATTTACTAATGCCATACACAAAAGATGCCTGAAATTCTACGGCTATGTCTATAAAATGGACAGCGACAGGCTGATCAAAATATTATTTAAAGTAATCAATTCAAAGGAGGTCAAATTAAACTGGATAGAAGAAACTAAGGCGGGCCTCCAAGAAATTAGGATCACGGATGACAGCATAGAAGATCGTGGAGTGTTTAGTACAATAGTAGCCAAGCACATATTCGAGGAGAAACCAAAAAAGAAGTGGTCCACTGAACGCAAGGTGCAACACAGTGTATTTATGAAGAGATTTTGTGAGGATAAAAAGGCGAAAAGCATCAAGCCAACAAATTCAGACGCGCTCTTTGAATGGGCATAACGAAGGAAGAAAAAGAATTTGATCTGCAGATTGGACCCTCGGCTCTTGTACTAATGTTTGCGATATCGAATCCTGCAGCATCCGGTTTGCGTTCAAGAGTGTTTAAATCGTGGTGAGATGGGATCGCGGTATAGCAAAAGTGGATGAGTTCGCGGATACGAGGATGGTATTGGGTTAGAAAGAAGTGAGTTTGAAGACCAAAGTATCCTCATGTTGCTGTTTTCAAGACGAGCATGTAGTGCGAGCGAAACCTGTGTCGACTCTGGATGTCTTATTCCTGCCCTGGAGTGAAGTGACATGTACCGTAAATAACAACATGGATTGCTCATACGAACAGTTTGAACACAGTATGTGTAGGGTGTGGGGTGAATTGGGTGGAATAGACACTTAGGATGAAGCGGTACGTTTGGATCATTCTAGAGGTAGGACCATGAAAAAGAATGGAGGAGTGAAATTTACCTTTAAAAATACATAAGGATTTCACCGTAGGGAGCAGAAGAGGCATGGGCGTAATTTGAGCATTTTGATTGTGGAAATGGGGATTACCGGGGGTTCAGGGGGTTCTCCCTCTGGAGAGCAATTTGCGATCTATCTCTTGTTCAAGTATGCCAATAATAGGAAACAGTATTTAGCTTTGTGTTAGGTATTGTTGCATTGTCTGAAATGAAGCTTTACTTCCATCGCCAGTTTTCGCCGGATTGTTTCCTTTATTTATTTACTAGCTGATGTACCCGTGCTTCGCTACGGAATTCATTGTATACAGAATTCTAGGCTAGGTAGTGTACACGTTGTGAGCAAGATTGTATTAAATTGCATAGCTCTTAACGTTACCCTAGAAACGCGACGGGAAAGTCGCCAAACGTCTTTTCTCATATGAAGACAGTGTTAGGGAATTTTCATTGTAATGATAGGCCCGCTTGCCTACCATCAGTCACCACCAGGTTGGGGAGTTTTCATTATAATGGCAGACACTCACTCTCCACCAGCCATTGTACATCCTCAGAAAGACTGTCTTAGTGGTTTTTCCAACTGAAATGAACATAGGTCATTGCAATGACGTCAGTAGAAATGGCGCGATTAAAAGCAATACTTTCATATCAAATACTCCATCAAATGAAAGACCACACACTTTCTCACTTTTAACGAACAGTACTATGCTGGAATTCCAGAGCTGGAATGACCAAGTCGCAGACAGCTCTGATCCGTGAACACTCTTCGCCTTTTTTCTGCGGTGCGGGGGGGGGGGGGGGGGGTAGGAGGCGAATAGTGGAGAGTCCCAGGGCAAAAACTATGCCTTTTTACTAATCTGTTTAGGAGGAGTAACCGATGAGTCGGAAAATTTCAATTCACTACAATGGCAGCGGTAAAACCTATCTGATTTGGAGGCAATTTTTTCCTCCAAGCCAGAGGAGAAGGACCCTCTTCACTGCTAATTTGGAATTAAATGAATGTAGAGTTTAATAAAAGTGAAGAGGAAGAAGCTTTTCTTAAGAAACGGCTCTTTTCAGGTTTGATTTTTGAGTTATTTAGTGAATTGTGGTGCTATAATTTGAAATAGGCTTAAATAGTAATTCTAGACCAGGTCATACTACTACTACTACTAAGTGAGCCTCTGCCGTAAGTGTGCATACAGCTCATTCAAAACAGCGCGTTAGAGTAGGGATCGAATAACTGGAATACTATGATGAACCAGTGTGTTACGTACCTGCAGTATCAGAAAATGTATGAACCAGAGGGAAATGAAAATGAAAACCTACAACCTGTTTTCCAGTCATTGGCTGGGTCAGGGATGTAATAAATGAAGCATATATATAAGCTGTTAGTACGATGGGGTTGCCACTCCCAGTGATATATTAATGACTGACATATGCTACGAAATGAGAATGGAGAATGTTGCTGGAATGAATGGTGACAGGGAAAACCGGAGTACCCGGAAAAAACATGTCCTGCCTCCGCTTTGTCCAGCACAAATCCCACATGGAGTGACCGGGATTTGAACCACAGTTACCAGCGGTGAGAGGCCGACGCGCTGCCGTCTGAGTCACGGAGGCTACATGAACCAGAGGAATGGCATGCTAAAGAAGACAGTTTTCCAACTCCCCAGCTATTTCCCGCCTATGTTTAGTCGGGCTGTTATACTCGGTACGCAGTAGTAATCCCATCTATCGGAGTTGAGCGGGACCATAAGAAACGAAGAACATCACAACAAACAATGGTCAATGTAAAGTTATTGTTTATCAGTAACAAACAATGGTCAATGTAAAGTTATTGTTGATCAATGTTATGCGCTTTCGATATTGACGTCCGAAACGGGGGAGGAGCTTACCGTCAGCTGTTTCCAATATGGCGGCGAGATAGTGACGGGATGTAAACACGACAGTGATCGGGTGTGTGTCTGTAGGATTTATTAAGTGTTCAAAATGTCTTTGGTGTCGTATGCGCAACTGTTGAGAGTTGTCGGAGATTTCATGCGTCCATTAGTGGAAGGGGAAGAAATATTCAAGCGTAATTACTTGATATGTGTAGGTAAAAAGTTTGAAACAGAAGATGAAACTGGTTGTGTTTACAATCATCCCACATCGATTCAAAACCGCACAAAGTTAATGTTGTCTTGAACAAGGGGGTGAAAATGTGAAGTGCAACTGTATATGTAAAGCGGGTTTGTCAGAGAAATGTTACCGCTGACACGCTAATTCACCTTAACAGTTAAGCTACTGTAATTTTCCACTATTAGAGGTTATGGAGTAATTTCTTAGCCAGGTGACGGGGAGTTACCTGTTTTGTAAACTGTAATCTTGGGGAAGAAAGAATAATAATTCTACTAAGTAAATGTTGTAAAGCAAATAAATCCTACGCTTTATACAGGCTTGTGTTGGAACAGCCCACATAAACTTCAATGTTCTTCCATTTTTACCATCAGCACAAAAGTTAGAACAGACAATAATAAGTATAAAAAAAATTACAACTACCTACAGAATATGCAGAGCAAAGTTGGAAAATTATAATTTAAGAGTACTATAACCTCTACAGTCACAGCTGTTTGGGGTTGAAGAATACTTGGTTTGTCCAATTCTACCAAATAATTAGGTTATGGCTTCTAATTTATGATGACCGGGCGAGTTGGCCGTGCGGTTAGGAGCGTGCAGCTGTGAGCTCGCATCCGGCAGATAGTGGGTTCGAACCCCACTGTCGGCAGCCCTGAAGATGGTTTTCCATGGTATCCCATTTTCTCACCAGGCAAATACTGGGCCTGTACCTTAATTAAGGCCACGGCCGCTTCCTTCCCATTCCTAGACCTTTCCCGTCACATCGTCGCCATAAGACCTCTCTGTGTCGGTGTAACGTAAAACAAATAGCAAAAAAAGCTAATTTATGACGGCAAAATACTACATATTTTCTTTCATTGATAGAAGTATTATATAGGCAATTTAAATTCAGTGCTTAATTACTATCAGTTAAAGATATTACTCACATGTAGATAGTTAATTTACTGTCTGCTGTTACACATATGAAGAAGTTTACAAAGAGCGGATTACATTCTATGTGCGGCACAGAAGTATTAGGCTACAAGTTTATCAGTATTTTTGATGTAGCTAAATCTTTGTGAATACAAATTAGAGATAATAACTATCAATGAGTACAATAAACAGTACCGGTACCTACGCTGTGGAAAGAAGTCGTCTTCACGAGAATGCAGACTGCGCACTGTCATGTATCGCGCAACGCGTTTTCCAATTGACAGCGCGGAAACCCATCTTTCTCTCTGAACTTTTTGTACAGGAAAGTAGTGACTAGATTTCGCATCCGTTTTATACGATTTGCAACCTTATACAGAGCAGTACCTCCTCAAATTTGACAATTTTCTTTCTGTTTCCATCACGACGTCAATGCTTCGCCATGTAAATATACCTCACCAGTCACTATGTTGCAGCTTCAACATTCTACCGCGTGGCTGCGCCATCCAACTTTTCTGACGTCAATTGTAGGCCTGCTGAAATACCACTCTTACCATAGTCGGTACGGTAAAACTGAATGAAACATAAATTATCAGAAATTGTATTGTCTATAACTTTTGTTATGTAGTACTTTTCAATAGCACCAATAACACAGGTACCGGTATTTAAAAATTAAATTTTAGGCGCCTTCCCCTAAACTACCATTTCATCTCGGCCGAATAAAATTATTTAAAGCCTAGACTGTAGTTCCTTATTCCCCGACTCCATATAGCGGTTTTCATTAAATTCTGTTAACCCATTTTCTCGTGGCTAGGCGTTGATATGGACTTGGCAACAAAACTACAAATTCATTAATATCTGTGTTATCAGAGTCGGCACGGTAAAAATGTATGACATAACTGATTGGAAATTTAATTCTATATAACTTTAGTTATATAGTATTTATCGATAGGACCGCTAATAATATAAATATTCGAGAATTAAATTTAAGGCTTTCCCCTAAACTACCATTTCACTCGGTGTGAATAAAATTATTTACAGCCTAGATTGTAGCGGCTCATCCCCCGACTTTACATACCGATTTTCATTAAATTCTCTTAAGCCGTTTTCTCGTGATGCGTGTACATACATAGACAGACAGACAGACAGAAATTACGGAAAAGTAAAAGGTACATTTTCTTGTTACTATGGACATGACCGATACAGAAATACAATTCTTTTCAAATTCTGAACAATGTACAGACAAAACTCTGATTTAATATATATATAGATTTATTTTATTTATTTATTTTTGCAACTCTGCTGATCTGACGCATTTCTCTGCTACCTCCATATCGAGTACAAAAATCTTAAATTCTAAACAGATAGTAAAATTTCAAGTGTGCTGTTCTTCACTGATTTTATAACTTCGTAGCTCAGTAAACCAAATTACAGATATCATATACCTATGTAAAAGTAAAATTAATAGTGTTAGTCAAGTCTGAAAAAAAATGCTACATATAGATACAATTTTGACTTAGAGTGTAGTAATGAGCATTAATGCTAACTGGCACGTTTTAAACATACGAAAATAAACTCTGAAGGATTTGCTTACCATTTAGCTATTAAAAATATTGAAGAATGTAGCTAAACAGAACATCCACCAATATAACTACAGATGATGTCCGGCTCCATGGCTAAATGGTTAGCGTGCTGGCCTTTGGTCACAGGAGTCCAGGGTTCGATTCCCGTCAGGGTCGGGAATTTTAACCATCAGTGGTTAATTTTGATGCCACGGGGACGGAGTGTATGTGTTGTCTTCATCACGGCACGCAGGTCGCCTACGGGAGTCAAATCGAAAGACCTGCATCTGGCGAGCCGAACTTGTCCTCGGACACTCCCGGCACTAAAAGCCATACGCCATTTCATTTTTCATTACTACAGAAGATGCACGAAACAAACACGCAGCTCGCACTCCGTGGCGTTCGGCGCCCACCCGTCGGATTTTTCGGAATATTTTAGAGTTAATAATTAGAACTGAGGTAGAAACGTAAAACTGAACAATAATGGAAATAATTTCTATAGACACTATATAGGTATATAATTTTGCAACGATAATTTCGTTTCATTGAGCTAAATTAAGCAGAGTAGCGAAAAACGTGCTCGTACAGTATGTATTTCCAAATTTATAATATAATGTAAATTTGGTTTACTTCAAAGTATTGGGGTGGCTACTCCCATTCCTTGCCACCTCCGAATTACGCCTATGAAGAGAGGCTAAGTACACTGCCTGACAAAAACAAAAAAACAAAAAGCGCCCAGGAGTCGTTGAAAGTAAATGAAACTACATATGCTTTATTGGACCGATTACAATATGGGATAAGAGACAAGACCGTTGGCATTTACAGGTGGAATGTTGGCGCCAGGTCAGTGGAGTATCGCTCCCCCTCCCCCACTCCCTCCTTCCTGGCCGCAATGCATGTCTTTATGCGGTTCGGAATGGTGTCAGACTTTGGATCCCCTCCTGAGTCAAGTTCTTACAGAGTTGTTGCAGCTGGCAGGTTGGTACTAGTGGGACGGAGTTCCCTTCCACTGTCATCCCACGCGTGTTCAATGATGGAGATGCCCTCGAATATTGCTGGCCACGGAGGACCTAAACATGCTCTAGGCAGTCCATAGACTGTGTGTGGACGTGCATTATCTCGTTGGAACACTGTTCCAACGTGCTGTGACAAAGGGGGTAGGATGTGCGGATGCAGAATATAGAAACACTATTAGAGGTGACCTGAGCGCATATCTATGGCTCCCCACACCCTGACGTCGGGGATTACGTCTGTGTGCCTTTCCACAACTTGGGCAAGATCTGCCCTTGACGCCGCCAAACCCGCACACGATGGTCGTCGGAGGTTACGGAGAAGTGGGACTCATCACTGAACATGGTTAGTGTCCTGGTGTCAATGGTAACAGACTCATGCGGCGTTAGGACGCCAATCCGGTGGATGCGAGTCGTCCAGACACTGTGCGGGAACTCGCAGGATGTTGCACTGTAGTCTCTCCAGTACATGTTCGCGGATGGCGGGTGTCGAAGTTGTGAGATCCCGCAGTGTTTGGAGCACCATACGACGGTCCTCCATCGGGTTGGTGTTTCTTGATCGACCCGAACCTGCACGGCGTGGTTGGGTGCCGTCATGTACCCATGGGTCAAACATCGGGCCACTGCGACATCTTAATGGTCCACATGCCTAGCAATTGCACGATACGACCAACCAGTCTCATGCAGTCCCACAATACGGCCTCTGTCAAATGTTGCCAATTGGTGGATGGGCTGTCTAACACGTCTGCGAGGCATCGCGGGTTCTTCGTACTGTACACGGTCCTCTGCACGTCTTCTTTAACTGTGTTTTAACTGTCTGACTCAAAACCATAGACTACTAGTGATAACTTAACGACAGGACGGTGCCATCACGTATAGGCTCTGGTGGGCGTTCTACTCTTCACTTCATTCTTTAATCGCCTAACAGGGGAATACGCAGACTAAACATTGTAAAAACTGTATTCAGATAGTTAAAAAAACACCGAGCGAGTGGCTGCGTGATCACATAACTGTCAGCTTGCATTCGGGAGATGGTGGGTTCGAACCCCACTGTCGGCAGCTCTGAAGATTGTTTTTCGCGGTTTTGCTATTTTCACACCAATAGTGCAGGGTAGCTTAGGAAGAATGGCTGAAGATGAAGTGCAAGGATATCGAAGGTTGTATGGTCCTAGGAAAGTTAGATGCTGCATACAGGAAAATCAAGGAAACATTTGGAGAAAGGAAATCTAGGTGTATGAATATTGAGAGCACAGATGGAAAGCCACTTCGAGGGAAAGACGAAAAAGCAGAAAGAAGGCAGGAACATTCCATCAGTTGTATCAAGGTAAAGGTATAGATGATTTGGTTCTGGAAGAAGAGGCTGCTGATGTTGATGAAATGAGACTCTGTTTTGAGACCAGAGTTTGACAGAGCTGTGCGAGGCCTAATTAGAAACAAGCCACATGGAATTGATGACATTCCCTCTGAATTACTTCCTTAGGAGAAACCAGGATGGCAAGGTTATTCCATTTAGTGTGTAAGATGTACGGGACAGGGGAAGTGCAATCCGATTTTCGCCAGACAGTTATGCCTATTCCCAAGGAAGCCAGTGCTGACAAATGTGAAAACTACCGCACCATTAGTTTAGTATCTCATGCCAGCAAAATTTTAACACGTATTTTATGCAGAAGAATGGAAAGACAAGTTGAAGCTGAGTTGTGAGAGGATCAGTTTGGCTTTAGAAGAAATGTAGGAACACGTGAAGCAATCCTGATTTTACGTCTGATCTTAGAGGATCGAATTAAAATGGACAAGCGCACGTACATGGCGTTCGTCGATCTAGAAAAGGCATTCGATAATGTTGATTGGACCAAGCTATATAAGATTTTGAAGGTGATCGGGATCAGATACCGAGAACGAAGAATCATCTACAATCTGTATAAAAATCAGTCTGCGGTGATAAAAATCCAGGACTTTGAAAAAGAAGCAACAATCCAGAAAGGGGTGAGGCAAGGCTGCAGTATCACCCCTCCTTTTCATTGTTTGCATAGAACAGGCAGTAAAGGATCACAGAGGAATTTGGAAATGGAATCACAATCCAAGGAGAGGAAATAACCAAAACCTTGAGATTTACCGATGATATATTTTATCTGAGACTGCAGATCATCTCGAGAATTTGCTGAATGGTATGGACGAAGTCTTGGGTAAGGAGTACAAGATGAAAATAAGTCCAAAACAAAAGTAATAAGTGCAGTCGAACGAAGGCAGGTGATGCAGGAAATGTTAGATTAGGAAATGAAATCATAAAGGAAGTAGGTGAATGTTGTTACTTGGGTAGTAAAATAACTAACAACGATGGCAGAAGTAAGGAGGACATGAAATGCAGACTAGCACAAGCAAAGAAGAGCTTTCTCCCTCCATTAGTGACGCACGGTGTCACAGACCGACGTCATTATTGCTCCTCCTTTGCCCATTGGAGTGAGCTAGCTGCGCATCAGGTTACCTTCATCAATTTCAGTCTAGAACAGGACCTCTCATAGTGCATGCACTGTGCACGGTGCAAAAGACGACTTCGCTTGGTTGACCAGAGTGCAGACTCCCACTCCTCGATTTGGAGCAATAGCGCTCGCTCTCTCTTTCTCTCTCTCTCTCTCTCTCTCTCTCTCTCTCTCTCCCCCCCCACACGCCTGTCTCTCTCGCTCCGCCTGACTCCCTCTTCCTCACCTGCTCCGTAGCGCTCCAAATCCGAGCCGAGCTTAGCCGAGTAGCCCAGAGACGAAGCGTTGATCCGAGTCGTGCCGAATGGGACCAATGCACTGTGCACAGGATTTCTGTGCCTCTATCCGCACGCGTGAGATTTTGGGTGTTTGAGAGGCCCTGTTCTAGAGTATACTCACCACTGCACAAGTTCGAACGATAACCGTACACGGTCCGATAGACCGAAGTCACCAATCTCGTTTTATGGTTGCATGCAAATAAAAGATATGATCTAGCTTTTTGTGATTTGTTTGTACTCGTTAGCAGTGTCGGTTGTGTTCACTGTTAGAATTGTAAAATTGTTGTGCTAACACTAATGTTTCTTAACTGGTCAAGACAATATGAGTAGTATAATACAGGGATTCGGCCGCCTCCTCCCGCGGGAAATTTGAATTCTGGCGGGAAATTTGCATTTTGGCGGGAGATTTGAATTTGTAAACAAAGCCACGTGCTTTTTGACAGCTGTCATCGACAACAACGCATCGCTAACCTCACTGCTGCCATCTTGACGGGCCTAAACCTCAGTGGTACCAACTTGCCCTAACTAGCGCGAGGTAAACAAAGCCACGTGCTTTTTGACAGACAACAACGCATCGCTAACCTCAGTACTGCCATCTTGACGGGCCTAAACCTCAGTAGTGCCAACTTAACCTAACTAGTGCGAGGTAAACAAAGCCACGTGTTTTTTGATAGCCACGTGCTTTTTGACAGACAGCAACGCATCGCCAACCTCAGTACTGCCATCTTGACGGGCCTAAACCTCAGTAGTACCAACTTAACCTCACAAGCGCGAGATAAACAAAGCCACGTGCTTGTTGACAGCCACGTGCTTTTTTGACAGCTGTCATCCGCCATCTTTAAACTATAGAGCACCGTGCTGCCCTCTTTATCGCAGTAGCCGCAAATTCGTCACCTGTCATCGGCAGTGCTGCCATCTTGGCGGGCCTAAACCTTAGTGCTACCAACTTAACCTCACTAGCGAGAGATAAACAAAGCCACGTGAATTTTTTGACAGCTGTCACCAGCCATCTTTAATCTATAGAGCGCAGTGCTACCCTCTTTAGCTACTTACCTTTGAAATGTGGTGGCGGATAATTTGAAAAATGCTTTTTTTTTTACAGCAGCCATCTTTAAGCACCGTGCTGCCCTCTTTAGCTACTTACCTTTGAAATGTGGTTGCGGTAAATTCCACGTGCTTTACAAACCTGTATGCTTTTCTGACAGCTGTCATCCGCCATCTTTAATCCAGAGAGAACAGTGCTGCAATCTTTAGTTGAAATGTGGTGGCGGCAAATTCCACGTGCTCTTGTTTGGAAACAAATCAACATGCTTTTTTGACAGCTGTCATCCGCCATCTTTAATCACCGTGCTGCCCTCTTTAGCTACTTACCTTTGAAATGTGGTGGTGGTAAATTCTACGCGCTCTTGTTTGGAAACAAACCCATTTGCTTTTCTGACAGCTGTCAACCGCCCGAGAGTACCGTGCTGCCCTCTTTGTGCCGGTGGCAAATGTAAATTCTACGCGCTCTTGTTTGGAAACAAACCTATGTGCTTTTCTGACAGCTGTCAACCGCCATCTTTAATCCAGAGAGTACCGTGCTGCCCTCTTTGTGCCGGTGGCAAATTCCACATGCTTTACAAACTCACGTGCTTTTTGACAGCTGTCGTCCGCCATCTTGCATCACAAACCTCAGTGCTGTACTCTTTAGCTAGATACATTTAAAAATGTGGTGGCGGCAAATTCCACGTGCTCTTGTTTAGTAAACAAACTCACGCGCTTTTGGTCAGCTGTCATCCGCCATCTTACATCGCAAACCTCAGTGCTACACTCTTTAGTTGAAATATGGTGGCTGATAATTTAAAAAGAAAAATTCTACAGCAGCCATCTCTCGACGCTAATTGCACAAGATGGTTGCTATACATGACTCCTTAAAGGTGCTTATGCAAGATGATCGCTATACGTAGGTTCTTATGAGACGCCCTTGGGATGCTTGCGCAAGATGGTGGTTATACAAGGCTCCTTATGAGACACCCTAGGGATGCTTGCGCAAGATGGTGGTTGCTTTTATGAGGCGGCTTAAGGATCTTTGCTCAAGATGGCTAGAGACGTCCCCTAAGGATGCTTGCGCAAGATGGCGGACGCAAGATGGCGGCTATACATAGCTCCTTATGAGACAGCCTAGGGGGTGCTCGCACAAGATGGCGGCTACTCTTACGAAGAAAGCTAGCTTAGAGGCTACTGCGCAAGATAACGGTTGCTGTTATGCATGCGGTGGAGAGCAAATTGAAATTCTATGTGCTTAATCAACAGAGCACCCTGCTGCCCTCTTTAGCTGAAATGTGGTGGTGGATAATTTGAAAAATTCTTTTGACAGGTGTCATCCTTAAACAATGACGACTATACATAGGCTGTTAAGACCTTATCATTCTCCTCCTCCTCCTCCTCCTCCTCCTCCGCCTCTTATGTCAAGGCATAGCTTTATATCGAACAAGTTTAAACCTGCATCGCGAAGGCAAGCGTGTGCAGCGATAACATTATTGTACATGTTTAGACTTGCGAAACATAAGAAGAGTAGAATCAAACGCTGTACTCGATACAACATGTGATCAGAACATTGATTGATGTGTTCAGAACACAAAATAAGTGATCAAGACTAGAATCGAACACTGTACTCGATGTCGTTAACTTCAACATGTGATTAAAACATTGTTTGGTGTGTTCAGAACACTACATAAGTAGAATCGAACGCTGTACAACATGTTAGGGGATATCTTTGTTCTAAGAAGATCAGATTGAAACATAACAAGACTAGAATTGAACACTGCACTCGATGTCGTTAACCTTAACATGTGATCAGAACATTGATTGATGTGTTCAGATCACTAAACAAGTAGAACCGAACACTGTACAACATGTCAGGGGATACCTTTGTTCGAAGAAAATTAGATTGAAACATAACAAGACTAGAATCGAACACTACACTCGATGTCGTTAACCTTAACATGTGATCCGATCCATGTTAGGGGATACCTTTGTTCTGAGAACATTAGATTGAAACATAGCAAGACTAGAATCGAACACTGTAAGAACATTGTTTGATGTGTTCAGAGCAAAAGTACAACTTCAATGATTTACCTAGTGTAAAACACACACTGTGCACATATCGCATAGCTATCTCGCCTATCACTTGCCTAGTATGAAAATCAAAAACACACTGTGCACATATCGCATAGCTAACTCGGCAACACTTCAAATGATTTGCTTAGTACGAAAATAAAAAATCTATACCGCGTAGCTAACTGGTTCACCGCATTGCTAAGACGCTTAGTAATTGCAAATACACTGATATATCATACGAAAATCAAGAAAGCATACTGCGTAGCCAACTCGCTCGGGTCACTCGCTTAGTAATTGCAACACGACTAGAACACTGCTACACACACGGATAAGAATGTTGCGAGATACTACATACTTACATGTTAAAAAAAAATATATTGGGGGTGAAAGATCATAAATTATATGTACACATGTTGTCTCCTCCAAGTTGTAAGACGAAATAGACGCAGTACTGCGAGTTTCCGCTATAGCTGGCGAACGGAAGTAGCATGATATCTCACCAAAAAAAAAAAAAAAAAAAAATACGCGTGAGCTTGCAAGTCAGACACAATGACGGATACCGCGATTCAAATCCTGGCAACTTATGCCGTCAGGAAGGGCATCCGGCGAGCATCTAGCTGTAAATCCCCGATTCTCATGTTAGAAAGAGCAACTTGTTGTAAAACATTCTTAATCCCAGTTCTTTGACGTCAGGAAGGGCAACGGGTCGAAAACAATAGTGTATGATGTAAGAGGCTAGATACTGCTAGTTTTGCGTCAGGAAGGGCAACTAGTCTTAAAACAAATTCTTGCGATTTAAAATCTTAGTTTTGCGTCAGGAAGGGCATCCGGCTGTAAAACAATAGTTCGCGATACAGCGATTTAAAATCTAAGAAGAGCATCTAGCTGTAAATCCCCTATTCTCGTGTTAGGAGTTGTAAAACATTCTTAATCCTAGTTCTTTGACGTCAGGAAGGGCAACCGGTCGAAAACAATAGTGTATGATGTAAAAGGCTAGATACTGCCAGTTTTGCGTCAGGAAGGGCAACTAGTCTTAAAACAAATCCTTGCGATTTAAAATCTTAGTTTTGCGTCAGGAAGGGCATCCGGCTGTAAAACAATAGTTCACGATACAGCGATTTAAAATCTAAGAAGTGCATCTAGCTGTAAAACCCCGATTCTCGTGTTTGAAGTTGTAAAAGAGATTCTTAATCCAAGTTCTTTGACGTCAGGTGGGGCAACCGGTCGAAAACAATAGTGTATGATGTAAGAGGTTAGATAATGCTAGTTTTGCGTCAGGAAGGGCATCCGGCTGTAAAAGAATAGTTCGTGATACAGCGATTAAAAATCTAAGAAGTGCATCTAGCTGTAAAACCCCGATTCTCGTGTTAGAAGTTGTAAAAGAGATTCTTAATCCAAGTTCTTTGACGTCAGGAAGGGCAACCGGTCGAAAACATTAGCGTATGATGTAAGAGGCTAGATACTGATTTTTAAAATCCTAGAAGGGCATCCTGTTGTAAAACGGATTCTTGTGATTTAAAATCTCGCGTCAGGAAGCGCAACCGGTCGTAAAACAAATTCTCGCTATTTAAACTCCTGCGTCAGGAGGAGGCACTCGGCTTTAAAACATATTTTTAATCCCGGCCCTGCTACGTTAGGAACCACATCTAGCTGTAAAAACAGGAGCTTCAAACATTTACAGTTTTAAGCTTTAGGATCGGGTTATGGGTTACATTTTTTGTTCTACTGCATAGAACACTATCGTTGAAGTTGTATCGGCGCAGTCATTCAGTGCGAGGTATGGAATGCATGTGTTAGCTGAAATTGTACACTTGGCTTCCGGCTACACTAACCTTGAACGAAGACACTGCATGCTGATGAGCGACTTGTAACTCACCGTGTAAGCTCCTAACATAAATTATCATGATTGTACGGAGAGGTTAAAACACACACAGTACTAGCATATAGACCCCCCTCCTATCGAAAGAGCCTGCACGGCGCCGGCATGTAGGCTACTCCTGTTGAAGGAGTCTGTACGTGGTTTAACACCCCTCCATCAACAGCCCTTACTTAATGCTGGCTCTTTGCACGCCCTCGAAACTACCTGAGAATGTAATATGCAACCGTAGGATCACCCCCATCCGACAAATGAATCACCCTCAACACGGGTTTTACAGCTAGATGCACTTCTTAGATTTTAAATCGCTGTATCGCGAACTATTGTTTTACAGCCGGATGCCCTTCCTGACGCAAAACTAAGATTTTAAATCAGAAGAATTTGTTTTAAGACTAGTTGCCCTTCCTGACGCAAAACTAGCAGTATCTAGCCTCTTACATCATACACTATTGTTTTCGACCGGTTGCCCTTCCTGACGTCAAAGAACTTGGATTAAGAATCTCTTTTACAACTTCTAACACGAGAATCGGGGTTTTACAGCTAGATGCACTTCTTAGATTTTAAATCGCTGTATCGTTAACTATTGTTTTACAGCCGGATGCCCTTCCTGACGCAAAACTAAGATTTTAAATCGCAAGAATTTGTTTTAAGACTAGTTGCCCTTCCTGACGCAAAACTAGCAGTAGCTAACCTCTTACATCATACACTATTGTTTTCGACCGGTTGCCCTTCCTGACGTCAAAGAACTCGGATTAAGAATCTCTTTTACAACTTCTAACACGAGAATCGGGGTTTTACAGCTAGATGCTCTTCTTAGATTTTAAATCACTGTATCACGAACTATTGTTTTACAGCCGGATGCTCTTCCTGACGCAAAACTAAGATTTTACTAGTCTTGCTATGCTTCAATCTAATTTCCTTAGAACAAAGGTATCCCCTAACATGTTGTATCGGATCACATGTTAAGGTTAACGACATCGAGTACAGTGTTCGATTCTAGTCTTGTTACGTTTCAATCTAATTTTCTTAGAACAAAGGTATCCCCTAACATGTTGTACAGTGTTCGGTTCTACTTGTTTAGTGATCTGAACACATCAATCAATGTTCTGATCACATGTTGCATCGAGTGCAGTGTTCAATGCTAGTCTTGTTATGTTTCAATCTGATCTTCTTAGAACAAGGGTATCCCCTAACATGTTGTACAGTGTTCGGTTCTACTTGTTTAGTGATCTGAACACATCAATCAATGTTCTGATCACATGTTGCATCGAGTGCAGTGTTCAATGCTAGTCTTGTTATGTTTCAATCTGATCTTCTTAGAACAAAGGTATCCCCTAACATGTTGTACAGTGTTCGGTTCTACTTGTTTAGTGATCTGAACACATCAATCAATGTTCTGATCACATGTTAAGGTTAACGACATCGAGTGCAGTGTTCGATTCTAGTCTTGTTATGTTTCAATCTGATCTTAGAACAAAGGTATCCCCTAACATGTTGTACAGCGTTCGATTCTACTTATGTAGTGTTCTGAACACACCAAACAATGTTTTAATCACATGTTGAAGTTAACGACATCGAGTACAGTGTTCGATTCTAGTCTTGATCACTTATTTTGTGTTCTGAACACATCAATCAATGTTCTGATCACATGTATCGAGTACTAGCTGTCTCATAAGGAGCTATGTATAACCGCCATCTTGCGCAAGCATCCTTAGGGGTGGGGGGCGTCTCTAGCCATCTTATGCAAGGATCCTTAAGCCGCCTCATAAGAGCAACCACAATCTTGCGCAAGCATCCCTAGGGTGTCTCATAAGGAGCCTTGTATAACCGCCATCTTGCGTAAGCATCCCAAGGGAGTCTCATAAGAAACTATGTATAGCGATCATCTCGCATAAGCACCTTTAAGGAGTCATGTATAGCCACCATCTTGTGCAATTAGCGTCGAGAGATGGCTGCTGTAGATCGAGCGGATGACAGCTGACGAAATTGCCCCGCATAGGGCAGCACGGTGCTCTGTTCTTTAAAAGATGGCGGATGACAGCTAACGAAATTGCCCGCATGATAGCAGCATAGTGCTCTGTTGGTTAAAGATGGCAGATGACACCTGTCAAAAAAAGCACATGGCTTTGTTTCCAAACAAGAGCACGTGGAATTTACCGCCACAACAAAGAGGGCAGCACTGTACTCTGTTGCTTAAAGATGGCGGATGATGGCTGTCATAAAAGCACGTGAGTTTGTTTCCAAACAAGAGCGCGTGAAAATTTTCAATTTGCCACCACCACATTTCAAAGGTATCTAGCTAAAGAGGGCAGCACGGTGCTCTCTTGATTAAAGATGGCGGATGATAGCTAACAGAACTTTTCAAATTGCCCGCTACTACGTGCTTAAGGTAGTAGCCATAAAGAGGGCAGCACGGTGTTCTGTGGATTAAAGATGGCGGATGACAGCTGACGAAATTGCCCGCATGATAGCCGCATGGTGCTCTGTTGATTAAAGATGACGGATGACAGCTGTAAAAAAAGCACATGGCTTTGTTTCCAAACAAGAGCACGTGGAATTTGCCACCACCGCATTTCAACTAAAGATTGCAGCACTGTTCTCTCTGGATTAAAGATGGCGGATGACAGCTGTCAGAAAAGCATATAGGTTTGTAATGCACGTGGAATTTACCGCCACCACATTTCAAAGGTAAGTAGCTAAAGAGGGCAGCACGGTGATTAAAGATGGCGGATGACAGCTGTCAACAAAGCATGTTGATTTGTTTCCAAACAAGAGCACGTGGAATTTGCCGCCACCGCATTTCAAACTAAAGATTGCAGCACTGTTCTCTCTGGATTAAAGATGGCGGATGACAGCTGTCAGAAAAGCATACAGGTTTGTAAAGCACGTGGAATTTACCGCCACCACATTTCAAAGGTAAGAGGGTGCTCAAAGATGGTTGCTGTCAAAAAGCATTTTTCAAATTATCCGCTACCACAAAGAGGGTAGCACTGTGCTCTATGGATTTGTTTATCTCACGCTAGTGAGGTTAAGTTGGTGGCACTAAGGTTTAGGCCCGTCAAGATGGTAGTACTGAGGTTAGCGATGCGTTGTTGTCTGTCAAAAAGCACGTGGCTGTCAAAAAACACGTGGCTTTGTTTACCTCGCGCTAGTTAGGTTAAGTTGGCACTACTGAGGTTTAGGCCCGTCAAGATGGGAGCACTGAGGTTAGCGATGCGTTGTTGTCTGTCAAAAAGCACGTGGCTGTCAAAAAACACGTGGCTTTGTTTACCTCGTGCTAGTTAGGTTAAGTTGGCACTACTGAGGTTTAGGCCCGTCAAGATGGGAGCACTGAGGTTAGCGATGCGTTGTTGTCTGTCAAAAAGCACGTGGCTGTCAAAAAACACGTGGCTTTGTTTACCTCACGCTAGTTAGGTTAAGTTGGCACTACTGAGGTTTAGGCCCGTCAAGATGGCAGCAGTGAGGTTAGCGATGCGTTGTTGTCGATGACCGCTGTCGAAAAGCACGTGGCTTTGTTTACAAATTCAAATTTCCCGCGGGAGGAGGCGGCCGAATCCCTGTATTATACTACTAATATGGTTATGTTTTTCTTCTTGTGTATTTAAGGATATGAATTTCGAAAGCGGAGAGTCTCGTGTTATGGAGCTCCTTGAAGCTGTTTTAGCCGACCCTGCTAGTCAAGAGGATGAAGCAGACTTCTCAGATGCTCATGTCTGCGACAGTGAAAGCGAAATTGAAGATAGACTCTTTTGAAGTGC
Organism: Anabrus simplex; assembly: GCF_040414725.1. Taxonomy (NCBI): domain Eukaryota; kingdom Metazoa; phylum Arthropoda; class Insecta; order Orthoptera; family Tettigoniidae; genus Anabrus; species Anabrus simplex. Next base: position 52,992,324 of record NC_090275.1, read on the forward strand.
GAGAAGATTCTAACAGTGAACAAGAATTAGATACCAATGATGAAATACAGTTCTATGTGGGTAGTGGTTCTCAATTTTATGTAGAAAGGATATGACCCAATGTAAGACACGTTGTCCTCCGAAGGCTGTACGAACAAGATCCAAATACATTGTAACACAGTTTCCAGGCGTCAGTGAAGGGCATCAAAGAACCTATTGAAATCTGGAGGAAATTTTTTGATGGTCCTATGGTAGAAATGATTGTGCAGTATACTAATCAACACATAGCGCAAAAATCTCTGGGGCGGTATAAAAGGGAAACTTATATAAGACCAACTGATAGTAATGAAATTGAAGCTCTGAGCAGACCAACTGATAGTAATGAAATTGAAGCACTGATTGGAATTTTGATATTGGGTGGTGTGAAAAAAATAATCGGCTGAATGCAGATGACCTCTTTGCTACTGATGGAGTTCGTCTAGTCATGTCATTGGAGACATTCAGATTTCTCCTACAGCACCTTAGATTTGATGGCAGAAATACATGCTAGGAAAGAAGATCCAGTGATAAACTTGCTCGCATTCGAGATATCCTTGACAGCTTCGCAGTAAATTGCATAGTCCATTACAGTATGTCTCAATGCGTGACCGTCGATGAAATATTGCTGGGATTTCGCGGACGTTGTAGTTTCCGTCAGTTTATACCATCTAATCCGAACAAGTACGGCTTAAAAGTATAGGCTCTTTCTGATGCCAAGATGTTTTATAAATCAAATTTAGAAGTTTACGTAGGCAAGCAGCCTGATGGTCCTTTCCAAACCAGCATTTCTCCCTTAGCAGTTGTTGAGAAGCTGAGTGAACCAATATATCATACTTTTAGAAATGTCACTACAGATAATTAGTTCACTACCGTTGAGCTTCCAGTGACTTACTCCGTCGTCAATATAATCTAACTTTGTTAGGCACCATTCGGAATCGGAAGAACAAACGTCAGACCCCCCCCCCGGCCCCCCCTGAGTTTCTACAGCAGCAGTCAAGGCCTACTCCATCAACAATGTTCGGGTTTGGCAAGGATTGCTCGCTAGTTTCTCATATTCCTGCGAAGTAGGAAAATGCTCTACTCATCAATTCCATGCACGACGATGACCGCATCGATGACGCAACAGGAAAAGCCGAAATTATCCTGTCATAATAAGACTACTCGGTGTCGATCAACCGAATGGTAATTACAATTGCGATAGGAATACTGCTCGCGGGCCCCTGGTGATTTTATTTGGATTAGTTAATATTTCAGGCATAAACAGGTGATAGTCACTCATAACTGGCCATCTGCCAAAATTGTTCGGCGTCATTTCCTGACTAGGTTGGCTATTGAGCTGATGAAGAATTATGCTGTTCGAAGAGCTTCTATTTCCAATATTCTCAGAATAATCAGAGAGAGACTAAATGAAATTTACGACATCAAGGAAGATGTCTAACCTAGATTGAACCATCAAAGGAAGTGGGAAGGTGCAGGGTCTGCACTTCTAAGCAGTACCGGAAGACAAAGTATTTACTGTAAGAAGTGTCAAGTATTTGTGCCTTGAACTCGCAAATGTTGTATGCCATGACTCTGGAAGGTTAATTGTGTACTGATGCAAATTTTCGAACTTTAGATCTCAATCATGATTGTTTTCTTTTCAACAGTTTCATTGGATATTTCGCTCATTTCACTTGTCATAACTCAGTTATAATTTCTCCTTGGTACTGCTTATAAATTGCTTAAGTGTATTTTAAATAAAGGTTAAGATGATGACATACTTATGTAATATACCCTTCCTTAAAAATATACTCTAAAATAATGAAAAGTATGGAATTATTTAAGGCTGGTCTACTGGACCGAAGTCACTAAAGTTGAGAGTAAAATTCACGCCACTAACGGAGTGTTAAGAAAAGAAATGTGCTCAAGTGAAACATGGACAATAACTAGCTCGGAAAGAACGAGAATAGAAGCTTTTGAAATGTGGTGTTACAGAAGAATGCTGAAAGCGAGATGGGTAGATCGAATCACGAATGAAGAGATACTGAATCGAATTGGTGAGAGAAGATCGATTTGGTTAAATTTGACGAGAAGAATAGGTAGAATAAGATACATCTTAAGATACCCAGGACTCGTTCAGTTGGTTTTTGAAGGAAATGTAAGCGATAAGAACGGTTGGGGTAGACCAAGGTATGACAAGCAGATTAGAGCATATTTAGGATGCAATAGTTACGTAGAAAAGAAACGATTAGCACGGGATAGTGACATGGAGAGCTGCATCAAACCAGTCTGTGGACTGATGACTCAAACAACATAAGGATACACAATAATAGGTCACTGATATACATTACTATTCAATATAGTCACCATTCATGTACACGCAGATGTTCCATTGGTATATTAAGGCATCGATGCCGGCACGCAAGGAATCTGCACCCATTCCGTGAAGCTATTTCATGACGGTATTCTGAACGGCCGTATAGTCATTGATTTGCTTACCACCCAGGTACTTCTTTTAACGGTCCGAAGAGATGATCATCGGGGCGTCATAATCCACGTGTGATGTTAGCTGCGTGTGGTCTGGCGTAGTGCAGAAACACGACGCCTCTTAAGTACAGGCCGGGCGAGTTGGCCGTGCGGTTAGGGGCGCGCAGCTGTGAGCTTGCATCCGGGAGATAGTGGGTTCGAGCGCCATTGTCGGCAGCTCTGAAGATGGTCTACTATGATTTTCCATTTTCACACCGGGCACATGCTGTGGCTGTGCCTTAATTAAGCCCACTCCTTGCCGTTTCCTATCCCATCGTCGCCATAAGACCTATCTGAGTCGTTGCGACGTAAAACCAATAGCAAAAAAAAAAAAAATTAGTCCAGGTCGTTTTATTCAAATTGCTACCCGCAGACGCGCCAGTGTCACAGTAGCTGGCAGCTTTCTCTGTCGCTCCCCTGGTGAGTAAATCAACCAGAAGCACTCCTTTGTGTTCCCAAAAGACCGTTGTTATGACTTTATGCGCAGATGGAGCTGTTCGGACGTCCATGCGAAGTTGGGACGAGGAGTTTCCATGACATGGAATCTCGCTTCATCTCCGGTGGCTCTGGATGTAGCCACGTTCCGCCTACAAAATTGAATGCGACGATCAACCTAGATTAGACCTTCAGTACGATACACATTGTTATGTGCTGGACGTGCAGTCTCTTTTTGATCTATACCGAGTGGGTTTCATGCTGTATAGGGCGAATTATGGTAACTGCAGTTTCGAACAAATATTCTTTTGTTTGATATTTGATTAAAAGATAGTTTTATTCCCTTTTATGCAGATGGCGTCAAATTAAAATGCCTGCAAACTGTAGCTGTGGTCATACGAGTATTATTATTATTACCGGGGTTTCGTGGATCATAGAGAGTGAAAAAAGCGCGGGCTTGAATGGATCTATCTAAGATATCAAAATTCATATAAAACTTTAAAATAACGGTTATATTTCTTTTCAGAAAATCAAACTTAGCAACATTCTTCACTTAGTGAAAACAACAGTTTATCAGGTACAATGACAATTTTGATATTAGAATAGAACACCCCAGAATAGGGATTTTAACACTTTTGGGCTTCATCCCCCTAATTTACAAATTTACAATGTAGCCAGTCTAGCGTTTACTTCGATACAAGGTTCCAGAGCATTTTGCTCCAACCGTAACAATGTACAGCCTTCCAGAAGCACCCCTCAATATTATAGTAATATTAGCAATCTCAGAAAAGAACTTACATGCTCTCCAACTTCAACAAAGGAGGCTGAGCTCCCAGTTTCTTACAGCCTACTCAAGGTAACATTACACAAAAAATCGTACAATTTCTGGCCTCTCTAGGCCCAACCTATGATTTACAATTTTGTACACAGGGATATGTATTACCCAAATTACTGGACCTTCGTGGAAAAGAACATGTTAAATTACTGGCCCAAACACAAAATGTATGGAGGCGTACACTTGCGCTCCTAGAAAACAACTGTAAAACCGTAATTGTGCTCGCGGTCCGATGATACAGAGGCTAACCCTAAGCTACTGAGGTGACTAGAATGAAAGGTTAATTAAATGCATTACAGGAAAATAAACAGTTACAAAATCGTAGTCATCTCAAGATAAATTGAAGGGGAACTCGAGAGGGTAACGCACTCTCTATCCCCGATTTACAATAGAAGACTTATGAAAGTTTACATGAAAAGGAAGAAGTTTACATTTTAGAAATCAAACGGTTACATAGTTAAAGCTTAGAACCTTCCCCGCAGGCAAGTTGCGGAGATAGCTAGAGATAGAAAACTGGTGGCCATTACCTGGGCTGATGTTCTGCCTGCCGAAGGATGAGGCACCGCGCCTCCTGTCTTAACACACACACTCAGTACTTCGACAATCAACAAGACAAGGTAGCTTGAAAAACCCGCAGCTTATGTACCCGAGGGGATGGTTGGAGAAGGCTCTGGACTAAATCCGGACACACCCTCTCATTTTATTGGATAGTTAAAAAGTTACAAGGAGTCTATTATTGGCTGAAAAATAATTACAGAAAATTTTTACCATTGGACAGAGTCAAAGCTGGCGGGACGAGAAGGAAATGTTGCAAACCTTGAAATATCAAAATAAATGAAAGTTAATTTAGTTGAGAAAACATAAGAACACAAAACTTCTTTAAATCACGAATTCTTCCTCCGTGCGCCAGAGAGCATGACCACATTTTTTTAAGGACATCTATGGAGAAAACTTCAAACTTCTTGCTGTACACCAAAACAAAAATAAATAAATCCAGTCAGTTCAGGAAACTTTAAAATAACACAATACCGTTATTTATGAGCGACATCTTCCGATTGTCACAACTTCATGCACTAGTTGTTTCAAGATTTGTATGAGAGATAGCATTCTTTAAGGCGCTTCTTTTAAATGTGCGGAGTTGAGGTGTATCTCCCGATACAATTGTTATTCGATTTTGGCCTAATTTGGACCACGGTAAACAACTGACTTGCTGGTTATTTTTTTTTTTATTAGGGTTGTTTATAGTCGCTTTAACTCCAAGGTCTTATCGCGACTCTTACATATGATTACAGAATAATAATAATAATAATAATAATAATATAAAAATTGAGGACGAAACCATTCAAGATAGAATGAAATTTAGAAGCTTAGTAAACAAACATAAATTTGCAGAGAAACCAACAAGAAAAAATACAGGCTGGACAGAAACACGCAGAAAGGAACACAGTGAAAAAATGAAGAAATATTGGGAAGAAAAGAAGAAGAAACATTGTGCAAAATAAGTTCAAACGCGCTCCACAGCTGGGCACAACGAATCAAAAAAAAAATAATATAAAAATGTAAAGAAAAAAGTATAATGTAATTACATTTTGGAGTGCAAGCCAGTGTCTTTGAGGAAGTTGATGACTTGATGACTCAGTGCTGGAGAAGACAGTGTCAGTTCCATTCCTTTAGGTATGTTGTGGTGTTGGCGCCAATGGTCATACAGTTGACATTCTGAGATGATATGCTTGACAGTGAGAGAGCAGTTACATTTGCTGCAGGTGGGAGGTTGTTTCTTTTCTAGGATATAGTTGTGGGTGATCTTCGTATGTCCTATCCTTAGTCGGGAGATTAAGACTTGTTCATGTCTGGTGAGGTTTTGGAGAGGATATGTTCTTGTAGATATCATTTTAATTTTTTGGAGGTTGCTAATGGAGGTTTTAAGCCAGTTCATTTTCCATTGTTCGTGTACTTTGATTTTGATATAAGCGATGATATCAGAATGTGGCGTGGCAATTTGACGGTCGTTGATTGGGAGACTAGTAGCTTCTTTTGCTGCTTGATCAGCTGATTCATTGCCTGGTATTCCTCTGTGAGATGGTATCCACATAAAAATAACATTTTTTCCTGCGATCTTGATCTTGTGGTACAGCATTTGAATTTCTTTAACAAGTAGGTGTGTTGTTGATGGATTTTGTATTGAAGTTAATGCACTTTTGGAATCAGAGAATATTATGAATGAGTTATTGTAGCTTGCTTTTGAAATATGAATCATGGCCTGTTTAAGAGCATACAGTTCACTTGTAAACACTGTGAAAAGATCTGGTAATCTGTATAGCTTACTATAGTCTTTATATTTCACTGCACAACCATTTCTCTCATTGAATTTTGATCAATCAGTATAAATTGCACTATATGATGAGTATCTATTACAAATTTCATTAAATAACTGTTGGAATTTTGCTGTGTCAGTTTGAGCTTTAAGATTGTTGTTCAATTCCCAGTTTACTGGAGGCAAATGAGTTTTCCATGGAGGGGTATCTAGTGAGTTGTGTGGAAATAAAATGGGTGGAAGGCTGAGGTTTATTTCTTTGAGAAGATTGGATATTCTGATGTTAAAGGGTTGGGGTTGAGATCCAGTTAGTTTTCCTTTATGTCTCTTTGAAATTAGGTGTTTTTTTAAGTGTTGGTTACTTGTACCAGCTATCTTGAGTGCGTATGTCAAACTCAGCTGTTTACGTCTGATTTCAAGTGGTGGTTCGTTGGCTTCAATCTCTATACTAGCTATGGGGCTGGTGCGGTGGGCTCTTAGGGCAATTCGAAGAGCTGAAGATTGGATGGTATCAAGGATCTTAAGGGTAGATGGTCTGGCAGAACAATATACTATACTGTCATAATCCAGTTTGGCTCTGATTGTGGCTCTGTATGTGTTCATTAGGACATGGTAGTCTGCTCCCCAGTTTTTTGCTGAGAGAATTTTCATGATATTCATTCTTCTTTGACACTCGTCTTTAAGATTTTTAAGGTATGGGGTCCAGGTGAGCTTGTTATCAAATAGAAGTCCTAGAATTTTAATAGTTTTAACTGATTCAATTTTATGGTCTTCCATATATAATTCAGGGTTAGCGATAGTATGTTTATTTTTGGAGAAGAGAATACATTTGGTTTTAGTTTTAGAAAATTTGAATCCTGTGGTTTTAGTCCAGTTTTGAATATTTACAATTGATTCTTGTAATAGGAGTTCAGTCGTTGTAATGTTTTTCCCTGGGCAGAAGATTATCAAATCGTCAGCAAAAAGGCAACACTTAACTGGTGAGTGGATGTTAGAGACTATACCATTAATTGCCACAAGAAACAGTGTTACACTGATAACTGATCCTTGTGGGACTCCATTGTTGATTACTACTTCCTTTGACAGCATTCCATTTACTCTAACTTGAATTCGGCGCATTTGGAGAAAATTATAAATGAAATATAGGATATTTCCAGATATATTATGTGTCATTAGAACTTTGATTACATAGTCTTTCCATACCATGTCATATGCCTTATTAATATCTAAACTGACTGCTATTAGGTGTTGGTTATTGAGAAACGCTTCCTGTATTTCAGATTCCAGACTTATCAAAGTGTCTGTTGTGGAGTGTGCTTTACGGAACCCGTTTTGCACATAATAAAGAAATTTATGTGCTCGAGATACCAGCGTAATCTTTTGTTGACTATTTTCTCCATGAGTTTACACATCGCAGTAGTTAAAGCAATAGGACGATAATTTTCTGCAATTGAGTTGTCTTTCCCTGGTTTGGGTATTGGAACTACAATGGCATTTCGCCATTGGTCAGGAAATGTCTTAGAGCTCCATATGTGGTTGAAAATGGCCAGAAGATAATTTATTGCACTTAGTGGAAGCTGTTTTAGAAATTCATAAGGGACCGTATCTGGGCCAGGACTAGATTTGCCACATTTGTCAAGTTCAGTAATTATTTCCTGCAGTTGAAAAGTATCGTTTAGATTATAGTTAAGGTCAGAGATAGCTTTCCTTAGATCAACGGATTCACTGGATTTCTTTGTATGGAGAAATTCAGGATCATAATTTTTGTCACTAGAGATCTCGGCAAATGTGTCAGCTAATTTATCAGCGATGTTTCGAGGTTTGTTTATGAAGGTTCCATCAACAGAGTTTCTGAGGGAAGTAATGTAGTATTTGCCATTTATTCTTTGAAGTTTATTCCACATTTCCTTTTGTGGGGTTTGGGAACTTAGCGAGGAGACAAATGATAGCCATGAATTCTTTTTGCTGAGTTTAATTTCTTTTCGAGCGATTGCTCTATATTTCTGAAATTGGGCTTTATTTTCAGGTGTGGGTTTTCTTTTGTAGAGGTAGAAAGCATGATTCTTATTCTTAATAGCCTCCTTACAAGTGTCATTCCACCAAGGTACTGTTTTCTTAAAGGAGTTTGAGGTTACTTTTGGAACACTCATGTCTGCAGATTTAACAAGAATTTCTGTGAAATCTTGAACAATGATATTTATGTGCTTAGAAGGGAAATCATTTGGAGGGGTTAAGTCTTTTAAGTGATTATTGACTGTCTGCCTAAATTTTGTCCAATCTGCCTTATTTAAGTTCCATTTGGAGTTGTTAATAAATGAAGAGTTGACAGAAGAATTTTCATTATTGATTAGTATCGGGAAGTGGTCACTATTTCCTTGGAGTGTTGAATAAACAGACCAGTTGAAAAGGGTTGCTACGTCCGGTGTGCAGATGGTTAGGTTTTGTTTTTTTTTTGCTATGGGCTTTACGTCGCACCGACACAGATAGGTCTTATGGCGACGATGGGATAGGAAAGGCCTAGGAGTTGGAAGGAAGCGGCCGTGGCCTTAATTAAGGTACAGCCCCAGCATTTGCCTGGTGTGAAAATGGGAAACCACGGAAAACCATCTTCAGGGCTGCCGATAGTGGGATTGGAACCTACTATCTCCCGGATGCAAGCTCACAGCCACGCGCCTCTACGCGCACGGCCAACTCGCCTGGTGATGGTTAGGTCTATACTACTACAGGTGCCGTGGGCTATGTCAAAGCGAGTTGGAGCAGTAGAGTTCATTAGAATTAAATCAAATTCATCAAGTATCTTTTCTATCTCTTTTCCTCTTGCATCAGAACTATGGCTACCCCATAACGTGTTGTGGCTGTTGAAATCGCCTACTAGGATGAATGGTTTAGGTAGTTGGTGGATAAGGTTTCGTAGATCGTCACCTTGAAACAAATAACTGTTTGGAATATAAACATTGCAGATACATAGAGAAGGTGGTAGATGGACTGAAATTGCTACAGCTTCGAAATTAGTGTTAACAGTAATTTCTTTGGCATAGATATTGTTTTTGATATAAGTAGCTACTCCTCCACTCGCATGTTTCACATTAGTTCTATTTTTGTGGTAGACACTGTAGAGTCTTAGATTGGCAGCAAAGTCGTTCTGAAAGTTTGTTTCTTGGAGACAGATAACAGATGGTTGGTGTTTGTTTATTAGGAGTTGTAGATATTCTAACTGTGATCGATAACTGTTAAGATTCCATTGGAGTAATGTTGCCGTAATAATGATCACAAGCAGAACGAGGTTTATCTCCATTGTTATACTGGGAAGGAATTGTTGTCGCTGGAATAGTCTGGCGTTACATTGATATGCGTTGGGTCTTCACATTGACTGGCGGATTTCAGTAGTTTCTTTACTATTAGAGTGCTTTTGTTTTTTATGCTTTTATCGGTATAGTAAGGATAGAGTTTTTGATGGGCTTTAGCAAGATCTTCTAAGTCTTGTGTGTAGTTTGAAGCAATTTCTGATATGTCCTTGGCACCAACTGTATTTTCAAAGAAGGACTGGAGCTGTAGGTAGCTGAGGGGGAATATTGATGGGTCGGCTTCCAAAACTTCACTTATTGATTTTTGCGTGTCTGTCTTGGGTTTCTTGGAAGTGTGATTTGTCTTACGGTTTTCTATTTGTTCAGGAGAGGCCAGTATGGATTTGTTGCCATCAGGAGGATTTGGATTAGTTGTTTCACTGCTAGCTAGTGAAATTGGCCTTTTACATCCAGGAAAATTCACTGTTGTAGGGGTGGCGTGTGTTTCCATAGGTGCTGCAATTTCTCTCTCAATTTGAATTCTGGAGGAGGGAGGATCATTACAGACTTGGCTAAGTGCTAAGTCAGGGTTGGTTATTGAAGTGGCTTCTTGAGTAGGCCTATCTTTTGGGAATGAGCTAGAAGAGCTAGAAGTACCGATGTCTGTTTTGGGGTTTTCGACCTGTGACTTTTGTGAAATCTCTTGGAGCTGAGGAAAATTATTGGAAGAGGATTCATCTTTTGGAAGTGATACGTTGTTAGGACAATCTTTGGCCAGATGTCCTTCGGTATGGCAAAGAAAACAAGTGGGTGAGTCGGATGATAGGTAAATCCAGTAGTTTGTACCATCGTATTCGAGATGAAGGGATTCGGGGAGTTTATCAAAGTCTTCATTCTGAATGTACATTTGTCTTCGAAAGCTTAAAATGTGGGAGAATCCAGGAATTGACAAACCTGCTCTGATTGGGGTAATCCTAGACATGATTTTCACACCAAGTTTTAACAATTCCTCTTCAATAACATAGTTTGGGATCACAGGACAGACGTTGGATAATATAATACGCTTGTTTTTTGTTAGAAGGGGTCGTATTTCCAGTGATACATTGTTTATTAAGATCTTAGGGTTTGTCAGTATCAGATCTTCGACATTTTTCTTACTAGAGAGAAAGATGCATATCCTTCCGTTCGATATACGTGAAACAAACCGAATGTTGCTAGGGGTTGTAAGTTTACCTATAGCTAGCACATAATCCTTGATACTGATCCCGTCATGAGATTCGATTACAATAGCTTGTTCTTTGGAGGGGTACGACTGTATTGCAGCAGAATAGCTTAACCTTGAATTACGTTCGTTACTAGGCCTACTTGTGACGGTTGTTGTCATTTGGTTACCTGATGCACTGTTAGGATGTGGAGGGTTATTTACGGTGTTGTTGTTATTATTTGTTGGCTTGCATGGTGTCTGTTGAGGAAAAATATCATTGATTTTTTCATTCATTGAATTCGATAAATGCCGACCTCTATCAAGAGAGGTGGCCATTTTGAGTGGGTCAACAAAGGGTTTTAGGTTATCTCTATAGTTCGTCACTTCACACAAGGACCACGGAAATAATGTCAGGTATCTTACTTACAAGAATGTAGTAGGTGATCTAAATATTTACTTCTGATCACTCTTACACTAATGTAACGATTATGAACATCTATTAAATACCAAAACTTGAGCAAGGTATTTACTCGCGAACATCATCAGTCACTGCCTTCTCGATCATGTGACTTGCTGGTTAGTCTTTTCTTCTCCCAGAACTTCATTTCGCTGTGGTTCCTCTTCCTCTCCTCTGACCACAATTGGGAACATGCATCATTATCAAAAATATTTTTTTTGAAAAGTACACCAATGAAATAGTACGTAAACGTATTACATTGTGGTATGTTGCCTTGTTTTCTACCATTAAAAAAATATTTAATAGTGCCTTTCCGCAAGGCGAGTGAAACGGCCTCTGACGTAAGCGGCGCGCTGTGACGTCACGATCCAGTACCGCATGGAGCTCTACCAGCCGTTTTGCATCAGCCGTTGCTAAAAGCCGATTGATTATTATTCATGATCGCGAATAACTTCAAAATGACAGAAGAAAGGTTCAAAACAGCACAATCAGACAATCTATCATGAGTAGATGCCATCATTCTTGAAAAATAGTGACTTTTGTGGCCGCAGAATTTCGCGGATAAAAAACAAGTTTGTAAGTGGCATCTTTTATATACGTGCAATGTACTGTAACCCATAGTATTAGGATAACAACGAACCTGGATAGAAATCACATCACTTTCAACATTTCCTTCTAGACTGATTCCCATATTAAAGAATAACATTACATTTTCGGGCTTTCAGCATTAGTAAAGTAAGAAATCGGATTTCAGCACTAACATAAACATATAGGTAGCATTATAGTACTAGTCCGCTTCTGTGGTGTAGTGATTAATGTGTGTTACTCCCGGAGGCCCGGTTTCGATTCCCGGCTCTGCCATGAAAGTTGAAAACAAATAGTACGAGGGCTGGAACGGGGTCTACTCAGCCTCGGGAGGTCAACTGAGTAGAAGGGTTTCGAATCCCACCTCAGCCATCCTCGAAGTGGTTTTTCGTATTTTCCTACTTCTCCTCCAGGCACCTAAGGCCACGGCCGTTTCCTTCCCTCTTCCTTGTCTATCCCTTCCGATCCTCCCATCCTCCAACAAGGCCCCTGTTGAGCATAACAGGTGAGGCCTCCTGGGCGAGGTAATGGACCTCCTCACCAGTTTCATCACCATACTCAAAGTCTCACGTTCCAGGACACTGCCCTTGAAGTGGTAGAGGTGAAATCCCTCGCTGAGTCCGAGAGAAAACCAACCCTGAAGGATAAACTGATTAAGAAAGAAAGAAAGAAAGAAGGAAAGAAAGAAAGATGAAAGTACTATAGGGCTATAATCTATCATTCCCAAAAAATATATATATTTATGGTTGGGACAACTGGCCTACCCACTTCCGGGCCCCATGAAAGAGAATTAAATATCTTTGTGGAGGGAAAAATTTAAACATGATAAAGGTAAATATGACTTCATCTAGTTTTCACAAGTCGGGCTGAGTGGTTCAGACTGTTGAGGTGCTGGCCTTCTGACCCCGACTTGGCAGGTTCGATCCTGGTTCAGTCCGGTGGTAGTTGAAGGTGCTCAAATACGTCAGCCTCGTGTCGGTAGATTTACTGGCACGTAAAATAACTCCTGCAGGACTAAATTCCTGCACATCGGCGTCTCCGAAAATCGTAGAAGTAGTTAGCGGGGCGTGAAGCCAGTAACATTAATTACATTTGGCTTTTAACAAGCTGAGCATATCAGGAAAGAAAAGTGTCCTGGTGACATTTTAGTCGCTCAATACAGGAATGCCTTTGGGTGCTGTGAAATTTTTTTTTTTTATTTTTTTTTTTTTTTTTGCTGTTTGCTTTACGTCACACCGTCACCTAATGGCGACGATGGGACAGGAAAGGCCTAGGAATGGGAACAAAGCGGCCGTGGCCTTAGGTACAGCCTCAGCATTTGCCTGGTGTGAAAATGGGAAACCACGGAAAACCATCTTCAGGGCTGCCGGCAGTGGGGTTCAAAACCCACTATCTCCCGGATGCGAGCTCACAGCTGCGCGCTCCTAACCGCACGGCCAACTCGCGCGGTATTTTTACCCTTCGGTTTATTGACTTGGCTTGTATAACCTAAAACTTAGGCTAAGTTGGATTATATTTGAAACACCTACATCACTATTTTCACCTGTGTGCAATTATGTTATTTATTTCATTAATATTATGATAATTATTATAATTGAGCATTGTTAACTTATAAGACTCCAACAGACAAGCATTGGTTTTGTGTAGAGTTATACATTTGTTAAATTCACGTCGTTTCCTCTCATGATGTACACGCCTATTCTTTGTTACATTATAGGGTATTTAGATATAGCCTAAATTTCTTTAATAATTAAGCTCTTCAATAAAGACATGCATAACTGTCCCATGCCAAGATATATTGGTAGAATTAGAGCTGTGAAAATGGTTCATAACCCCTTTGGTTTATTATCTTGACATGTATCACCCAAAACATAGGTTAGGTTTGGAGAATACTTTAATAATCAGCATTATTTAATGCACCGTTTATTACTTTCATATTCCAAGATGTAATTGAAGCATTTAAATAAAGCATCATGCATTAAAATTTAAAGTTTTACCACTAGAACAGCTGACATGGAAAAGTGACTTGAAAATTCAAACAAATTCATCTTACGTTAAAATCTTCAAAAAAATAAACTGTAGACTTTTCCGATATATCACCAGCATTTCTCCAGCTCGCCAAAATCCATTTCTCCCTAGTTTTAGCGTCTTTGGAACGTTTATAAACAATTTGTTTGGGATGGTATGCGATGTGCTATTGCACATCGGAACTCTACACCATTTATAAGTTTTCTGCCTCACTGTCTGCGCAGGATTCATTTTAAGTCTAAAATATACCACTCAGATTATTATCCAATGTATAGACCTCGAATTTAACCATACTAGACACTAACGTAAAGTAGAAATACGCCAAGTGTATCCTGCTTCTCACAACACACTACGTGTTATTTCGTCTGCTAATTCAGTCAACCTGTACGATGACGTCAGGCCAATGAGATCGCGTACTTGCGTGACGTGACATTTTCGTAGATTTTTATCATGTTTGGAGTTATTTTTTCTACATTCTGATCACATTTTTGAACTCTGCATGCAATTTTGTATCAGATTAGCATATTTTTAATTAAAACCCCGGATCATGCATGTTCCCTATTATGTTCTTGGACTTTTCATATTGCTTTTCCTGGAACCCTTTGAATTTATCAGTTTATCTCTATTTGCATACTCCTATGACGGATTGATTTGATTTAAGGAACATGTTTTGATTCTCTGTATACTGCTCCTACCTAGTGCTTGTTTAACTGGACAACTTTAGTATGAGAACGGTTTAATTCAGTTCCTTTTGTATTGTATATTCTTTGCAAACTTCCGTTGAATTTTGGAGACAGAATTGAACTTACAACTTTAAAGAGATATTTCCTTTGTGGCATGCGTGGTAAATGACCCCCTCTGATTATTTCTAGTCGTTGTCTCTCCTGTAAGAGTTTAACTACATATATATTTAAATGTTTTATGCATACTAGTGTTCAGAATTGATGTTCTCAGAACTTATAGTTCACTAAACTATGCCACAGGCCATGGGAAAGTGGAGCTTCCACTGAAGTCTGTCTCGTGTTTGGCTGTGAGGCTGCTGATGTAGAGTTGGCCGCGCGGTTGGGGGAGCGCAGCTGTGAGCTTGCATTCGGTAGATTCGAACCCCACTGTCGGCAGCCCTGAAGATGGTTTTCCGGTGTTTCCCATTTTCACACCAGGCAGATGTTGGCGCTGTTCCTTAATTAAGGCCACGGCCACTTCCGTCCCATTCCTAGCCCTTTCCTTTCCTCTCCTATCGTCGCCATAAGACCTGTCTTTGTCGGTGCGGCGTGAAGTAACTTGTTGCTGCCGAGATAGAGGTGGATTACTATCTGATGGCACACGGTTTTAGCTGCGTACGAAATGATAGTCCATGTGCTGCAGCTTAAGAGGCAGTACAACTAAGCAACCATCCTCTATATAACACTAATCAGAAAGAAAATGGAAGGGATCCGACACTTCGAGAAATGAAGGTGTCTGCCAAAGGAAGACAAGGACCACGAAGGGCGTGAAAATGAAAAACTCCATAGCTCTCGCAAACCTAATACCGTCGGGGTCGGAAAAGAACAAGAGTTGGCCAAGGAAGGTCGGATAGGATATATGAAAGTGAGGAGCCTGACACAAGTAAGTGGAAGCAATACCAGGACTCAGCTAAGGGCTCCGTGGTTACCAACTCACGCTCCAAAGTTCAGAGCCCCTGAGGCCCCTTTTAGTCTCCTCTTACGACAGGCAGAGGATACCGTGGGTGTTATTCTACTGCCCACACCCACGGGGGGACAGCGTGAGAGAGGGGAGGAACATTCACTTCGCTTCACTTTTCTAGTTCCTACGGAAGCCGTTCTCGTTGACTCCTCGCAATTGTAACTGTATTACAGGTTAGGATCTCAAGTGAACAGCACAGTAGTGGTTACCCCTCCACTACTTTCCTTCCCCCCCTTTCTCTGCCAAGCTCATGACTTCGCCCAGGTTTATGCTATCAGGCTCAAACCAGCCCCCCTGGGTTCTTGACTTAAAAACAAATACGCTTAAAGGCCAAGTGAATAAAAACAAGTATCTACTGAGTAGAACCATCTACATTTTCTCGAGTGTTGTTGAATAAACAAATGCTAATTCGAGCGTGCTGGCCGTGGGGTTAGGGTCGCGCAGCTGTGAACTTTTATTCGGGCGACGGTGGGTTCGAATCCCACATTCAGCAGTTCTGAAAATGGTTGTACGTGGTTTCCCATTTTCACACCAGGCAAATGCTGATGGTGCACCTTAAGATCATGACCGCTTCCTTTCCAGTCAACCCTTCCCCATCCTTGCATCGCCAAAACCCTTCGATATGTTAGTGCAACGTTAAGACAGTTAGCACCTTCTGTGGGTGGGGAACGCAGATGAAGAATACACCCACGGTATCCCCTGCCTGTCGTAAGAGACGACTAAAAGGGGCGACCAAGGGATGACATTAGCACCATGAGATTGCTTGTGATTAGTACCATTACGTGCGGAACACCATGGGTCGGCGTTACTTGCGACTAGTACCACGTTGCGATGGTCTACGTTATATAGGAGCAGAACCATTCTGTGCGGAACATTATGGGTCTCAATGTTGCTTGTGAAAGAGGTCGTCGTGTGTATTCCACTGGTCTGTTCCATTGTGTTCAGTATGGTCTGCGTTGCCTATGAGTATCACATGTGCAACACCATGGGTCTACGTTGCCTGCGGTTAGTACTATGTGAGAAGCACCACGGGAATAGCGGCGCCTATGATTAGTACTTGAGGAAACACCATTTGTCTGCGTTGCCAGAGACTAGTATTTTTATATGAGGAACACCATGGGATTGTGTTGCCTGTGGGCCTTACCATTAATGTGTGATGCTCCGTGGTCTGCATTGCCTATGATTAGTACCACTATGAGAACAACCCCATGGGTATACGTGACCTGTGATTAGTTGCACCAAGGGAGGAACACCACGGGAATAACCGGCGCCCATGATTAGTACACCTAGGTTAAGAGCACCATGGTACTGCGTTGCTTGAGGGTGGTGCCTTTATGTGCGAAACGCCATGGGTTTGTGGTACCTGCGAGTGGTGCCATTGTGTGTCACACACCATAGTTTTACATTACCTGTGGTTAGTACCACCATACGAGAAACGAGTCTAAGTTACCTGTCATTAGTACCATTGTGAGGGGCCGGTGACCTGGATTTTGGACCCCTTTAGATAATAAGCCTAATTAATACATTATGAATTGCATCCACTGATTGTTTTTGTTTCACGATCATTTTCTCATCACCATTCGGTTTACATTCTAGTCAGTGAATACATTTTGAAGTTTTCATTTCGTTACACATCGTACCATTAAGGGCCGATGACCGAGCTGTTAGTCCCCTATTTAATTCTTGTAAGTTGTGCCTCGATGGCAAGTTACTGTGAAGTCTGGTATTGCCTTTAATTGGCTTGAAAGATTGAGAGCGGGTCAGCTCTTTCTGGTATTTTGAAATGTGCCTCTAGGAGGCTTGACATTACTAGGTGGGAGCAAGTGCTCCATGTAATCAGGAGTTTTCTGCCCTTTGGTAAATTGTGGTTGTGAGCTGAGAGCTCAGGAATTATTGATCTTGGGGCTCGTAGTCCAGATCTTGTAATGATCCCCTAAAACTTGTATTTTCGCTTGTAAAATTATCATTGTACCTGTGTTTTTTAAAAATGGTTATTTCACCTAGTAAAAGTTTGTTAAATCTTGTTATCTATTGAAAATATAACCTTTATTTAAATTTTAATTAATCTTTCGGCCTTGTAGTTAGACTCATTCCAGACCGCACCTTCTTTCACCTCTGCCTTCCACGGATAACTCCGTAACAATAATAATTTCGTGTGGCATTTCTAGGCGAGTGCAACCCTTAAGGCAGACCCTCCGATGAGGTTGGGCGGCATCTGCCATGTGTAGGTAACTGCGTGGTATTGTGGTGGAGGATAGTGTTGTGTGTGGTGTGTGAGTTGCAGGGATGTTGGGGACAGCACGAACACCCAGCCCCCGGGCCATTGGAATTAACCAATGAAGGGGTTAAAATCCCCGACCCGGCCGGGAATCGAACACGGGACCCTCTGAAACGAAGGCCAGTACGCTGACCATTCAGCCAACGAGTCGAGTCGGGGAATAAGAAACTACAGTCTAAGTTAAACCATTTTATTCGTCCTGTATTAAATTGTAGTTTAGGGGCAGACGCCTAAAATTTAATTTTTAAATACCTATGTTATTGGTCCAATCGAAAAGTACTACATAACAAAAGTTACAGAGAATATAATTTCCGACCATTTATGTTTTATCCAATGTTACCGTACCGACTATGACAAGAATGGCATTTCAGAGTCGGAAGAAAACTAAATGTATGTGAAGGCCTACAATATTGAAAGCGCATAACATTGATCAACAACATTACATTGACCATTGTTGAGATTTTCTTTGACTCTTAACCTGCCGATCAACTCCGATAGATAGGATTACTGATGCGTACCGAATATAACAGCTGTAGAGGAGTACTTTCAGGCGGAAAATTGAAATGTGCGGCGTATAGGTGTACCAACAGGTACAATTATTATTAAATTCTGTTAACCCATTTCCTCGTGGCTCGGCGTTGATATGGACTTGGCAACAAAAATACAAATTCATGAATATCTATGTTATTAAAGCCGGTATGGTAACAATGTATGACATTCTATATAACGTTCGTTATGTAGTATTTATCGATGGGACCACTAATAATATAAATATTTGAGAATTAAATTTTAGGCCTTCCCCTAAACTACCATTTCACTCAATGTGATTAAAATGGTTTATAGCCTAGATTGTAGTGGCTCATCTCCCGACTTCACATACCGATTTTCTTTAAATTCTCTTCAGTAGTTTTCTCGTGATGCGTGTACAGGCAGACAGACAGAAATTGCGGAAATGTAAAAAGTGCCTTCCCTTGTTACTATGGACATGACCTATACAGAAATGCCATTCTTTTCAAATTCTAAGCAATGTACAGACAAAACTCTTATATGTATATTATATTTACATAGATGAGTTCCACCTGCAACCATGAAGCGTTTGTTGTTGGAAATATTTGTAAGGAGAAGGTTCCGAGTACCACGGATTTCATGGAAAAAACTGAAAACATAAGATAACATTTATTTGTTGACAGACTTCGTAAGATAACACGCAGTTAGAGATGCGAGTGTTCAAGAGCAATGCTCGGAGTTGCGTGATAAATAGCATTGTACAAGAAAAAACATATTTTTGACAAAAATGTGTGTTATGGCTAGGGGTCATCTGGGAATTAGGATCACGGAAGTGTAACCCTAGCAATTACCACCACCACCACCACCACCACTTATAGTCCTATAGTTGGTGGTCATCTGAAATTAACAGCGTTGATGGATGGCCGTTACCTAAGATACATTTGTGATTATTTAATTCTCGCAAAGGGAAAAGTGGTTTCTTTTTATTTTGTTCTTAAGGAGATAGGTGTCTTGTTTCAATTTCATGTGCCGTAGATCCGAATTACAAATAATCCAATCCCTTAAGATTTTTTAAAAAATTACAGTTGTTAGACATCGAGCAAGTGGCTGCGTGGTTTGAGTCAGTTATTGGCTTGCATTCGGGATATGAGTTCGAACAGCGCTGAAGATGATTTTTCCGGGGTTTGTCATTTTCACACCAGGCAAATGCCGGGGATGTACATTGAGGCCACGGTCGCCTCCTTCCCACTCCCAGTCCTTTCCTATCCCATCGTCGCCATAGGACCTATCTGCCAGTGCAACGTAAAGTAAATTGTAAAAAAAAAAAAAAAAAAAAAAAATCTGACTTAGCAGGGGACGAAATTGCATTATATTTTATTATACTTTTCCTTAATAAATAAAAGGATGGAACATTTACAAAATCGAGAACACTTTCTGAGTTTGTTGAAAATTATATTTAGTCACCATAAAGACTTTTTACTTTCAAAATTATTTTTATTTTTTTATTTATTTTTTTGTTATCTAAATTATGTTTGCGTGGAAGAACAGTCTTTCTACGGATGCATTTGTATCCGTAGGGAAATTACGTACTGTATGACTGATGCAACATTATGCATGATGGTATGGTCCGTAATGTTAACAAAGATTTCTCCCCACTTATTGTTTATATCTGCAGGATCATCCAAGGTATTACTCGGATTTTACGTACCTTTTTAAGCATGAAAATTCATCAAACAATCCAGTACCCTTATCCATGTCAAAGAACCCTGGCCTCGCTTTAAATTCAAGTCTTTACAACCTTAGACCACGCAGGAACGCGTTTAAGCAACAGATTTAAGTATTCAACACTGTTCATACAATGTTAAAACAGTTTCCTTTACCTTTATAACCAAGCCACCTTAATCCAGTAAAGTTAAGTCCCACTTTACTAGGATTAAACTGATGCGACTTTATAGAAAGATTTTGTTTTCCTCTCAGGTCGCTCATTGCATCCATCATTTAATTATTTTGCTGATGTTCTGTCACCATCCGCCTTCAGTGCAACATTATGAAATTACTAGTATATAAATGAAGTGTAGCCACAGTTTCTTCCATTCCCACTACATATAATAACGACTAAATCTTCACTATCACAGTCTAATCAAGGGACAAGCAATCGTTAGCTGGCTGGCTGGCTGGCTGGCTGACTGACTGTATTGCATTGATAATATGTGCGCCATCATATGCCTAGCAATTCTCTCCAAAAATGTTATCTCTGGATGTGTTGTTTCCTTTTCCTTCAACTCCAGAATTACTGTTCATGTTATCGCCACAGAAAGCAATAATCTTACTTGTGAGATCGTTTTCAACCACCATTTCACTTCAATATTTCAGCACAATGTCTCCTGGCTGCGATTATAGATCGGACAGTTTAATTTCCACATCACGGTATGGTCGATAAAATCTCACAAGAATGGGAAATAATTCAGAAATAATTTCAGATGTCTGTGATCGGTAGCGTTTATTAGCACGGAGAAGAGGTGTGGCTCTCTTAATTGTTGCAGTACTTCTTGCATACAAGAAGGTGCAAACACTTCCTCAACAGGGCCACACATTTAGTACGGGCGCATGAAAATGATTGTTTAAAACGCACTCGCATTAGTTTCAAGGTACAGTCATTTCCACGGAAATTTAAAATTTTCTTCAACCGTATAATAGGCGCAAATTCTTTATATGCAGGTATTTCAAGAACTCTGGATGTTGGTGCAGTACATTTAAAGAACTGGGTCATCTTTTTCGAACTTTCAGCAGGTTTATGGCGTGCAGATGCTAAATGTTTTGTTATACTGCTTGCACCATGTGCGGCACTGAGTTTCTCTAAATGTTTCACACGAGACGTCACTGTCCGAATTTGTCTTTTTGATGGGTTTTTTTCTTGCAAGTCTCAGTTGAAAGTACTTTATCGGGATTGTTCTTTCTTATTTAGCATTTTAAGCACATTACATACCGTAGATGGTTACATTTAATGAGCATGGTGTGGTAGCTAATTGACCCTCTTAATTATTTGAAGGAATGGTTTTTTAGTTGTACTTCATGTTAAAACAAGTCACCAGGCTGATGTTTACGGAAGTTAGAAATAAAACCAAAGAATTTGAAATGAGTGGAAGTGTTGCCAACTCAACTTTGTGAAAATTATTCTCCGTGACCAAAGACCCCGTACATGGCTGTGTTTGTACAGACTTGCGGCAACGGAAAGTGTTCTCGCTCTCTTGTGTTATGAAAAAGTGGGACGTCGTGAAGTTAATATGCAAAGGAGGACATTTGGGTGTCTTGCCATACTTAAAAAAATTCGGGAGGACATACATCGCGAAAGGAGGGCGTCTGGTCAGTCTAGCTATGGTGACCTAGATCTGGGATCTCAAACTCAGATTGGTGTGCGGGCCACCGATTGAGATAAGAACATTTCATTTTGGGAATTATAGGTCTGTATATTTTATTGAATTGTCACATAAATGCTACTCAGGTACAATCTTACATAACTGAATGTGGTACAAAGATGTATTAAATGAACAGACTGCAAGAACAGGCATATACTATTTGAGCATACGTTTTAAAGAAGTGTACATTGACGCACTGGAAACCTGGCATCACTTCTCGCCTGTCAGATGTTCAAAATGTGTGTGTTTTGTTAGATACAACTCTCATAAGAGCATCCGTGGATTAGATTGCAGCGCGCCAGCCTATTACCGCTTGGTTCCGTGGTTCAAATCCCGGCCACTGCATGTGAGATTTGTGTTGGACAAAACGGAGGTGGGACAGGTTTTTCTCCGGGCACTCCGGTTTTCCCTGCCATCTTTCATTCCAGCAACACACTCAAATATTTCATTCATCTGTCAGTCATTAATCGTTGCCCCGGAAGAGTGTATGTCAGGCTTCGGCAGCCGGCACGCGCTAGATGGGGGCTTCATTCATTAATTCCATTCCTGATCCGGTCGAATGACTGGAAACAGGCTGTAGATTTTAATTTTTCACGACTTTCATAATACTTTCGCAATGTTCATCTGTAAACTGACTTCTTAATTTGGCTTTGTTCAACTGTAGGAGGGCGAAAACTGTTCAGAGATGTATATTTGCTATTGAACATTGAAAGTACGCTAGAGGGTTGCACTACGTACTAGCCACTTCCTTCTAGGACCGACTATACTGACTAGAATGTAAGACGTCACAGCTGGCGTCAATGTAGTATTTGACCCGACCGTTGTTCTGTGCTTGACAAATTAATTACTAATGTCAAAGAAGTTATTCTAGTGTGATTTGTTTATATTAAGTTCCTATAACTCGTTAAAGCAAAAATATACGAGGGTTGGGGCATACGTTATGCAACAATTTTTTTTCTTCACATTTGCACGTTGCTGCCATACAATGATCATATCGCACCTTGGGAAGAAGAGGGCCACAAGAACAAAAATGATACTTCTGAGATAATTGAAATGCAGGGTTTTAAAAGGTCTAGTAAATTCAGTTTTAATATATTTGTATGTATTTTCTGTATATATTTGCACATGTAATCTATATGTATAAAACAAGAGTTTTGTCTGTACATTGCTCAGAATTTGAAAAGAATGGTATTTCTGTATCGGTCATGTCCACAGTAACAAGGAAATGCACTTTTTACTTTTCCGTAATTTCTGTCTGTATGTATGTATGTATGTATGTATGTATGTACACGCATCACGAGAAAACGGCTGAAGCGAATTTAATGAAAATCAGTATGTAAAGTCGGGTGATGAACCGCTACAATCTAGACTATAATTTATTTTATTCGCGCTGAGTGAAATGGTAGTTTAGGGGGAGGCCTGGCATTTTATTCTCAAATATTTGTTATAAGTAGCCATGTCTTAATGAAAATTGGTATGCGAAGTCGCGGTAATAAGTCGCTATAATCTAGGCCATCAATAATTTTATTCACGCTGAGTGAAATGGTAGTTAAGGGAAGGCCTAAAATGTAATTCTCAAATATTTGTTATTAGTGGTCGTATCGATAAATATATATAAAATAAGAGTTTTGTCTGTACATTGCTCGGAATTTGAAAAGAATGGTATTTCTGTATCGGCCATGTCTAGAGTAACAAGGAAATGCAATTTTTACTTTTCCGTAATTTCTGTCTGTCTATCTGTATGTATGTATGTATGTATGTACACGCATCACAAGAAAACGGCTGAAGAGAATTTGATGAAAATCGGTATGCAAAGTCGGGGAATAAGTCGCTTTAATCTAGGCCGTAAATAATTGTATTCACGCTGAATGAAATGGTAGTTTAGGGGAAAGCCTAAAATTTAACTCTCAGATATTTGTCTTATCACTGGTCGTATTTTAATGATAATCGGTAGGGAAAGTCGCGAAATAAGTCGCTACAATCTTGACTATAAATGATTGTATTCACGCAGAGACAAATGGTAGTTTAGGGGAAGGCCTAAAATTTAATTCTCACATTTTTTTGTTAGTGGTCGTATTGATAAATCTATATATATAAAGTAGCTTGTCCCGACTGACTGACTGACTGACTGACTGACTGACTGATTCATCATCGCCGAGCCAAAACTACTGGACATAAAGAAATGAAATTTTGGGGATATATTCATATTAAGATGTAGGTGCTCGCTAAGAGAGGATTTTTGGATATTCCGTCTCTAAGGGGGTGAAAAGGGGGGTGAAATTTTAAAATGAGTGTGTCTATATCTCAAAACTTTAAAAGTTTACAGACGTGAAAATTGGTATTTAGAATCTTCTTTAAAAATAACGAAACACGTATTTTTTTTGTTTTCAGACAATCCCAATAGGAGGGGTGAAAAAGGGTGAAAAAGGGGTTGAATGCCTTTAATCCGGTAACGCTACTTATATCTCAGAAACTGAAGATATTACAGACCTGAAAATTGGTACTTTTGAACTCTTTTAAAAATAAAGAAACACGTATTTTTTGTTTTTGGGAAATCCAATTAATGGGAGGGTGAAAAGGGGGGTGAATTTTTAAAATGAGTGAATCTATATCTTCAAACTTTTAAAGTTTGCAGATGTAAAAATTGGCATTTAGAATCTTCATTAAAAATAAAGAAACACGTATTTGTTCGTTTTCGAAAAATCGCAATAGGAGGAGTGAAAAGGGGTGAAAAAAGGGTTAAATGCCTTTAATGAGGTTACTTATATCCCAGAAACTGAAGATATTAAAGACCTGAAAATTGGTGTTTGGGATCTCCTTTTAAAATAAAGAAACACGTATTTCTTTGTTTCTGGAAAATCCAATTAAGGGGCGTAAAAAGGGGGTAATATTTTAAAATGAGTGTATCTATATCTCAAAACTTTTAAAGGTTATAGATGTGAAAATTGGTATTTAGAATCTCCTTTAAAAATAAAGAAACATGTATATTTTGTTTTCGGAAAATCCTAATAGGAAGGGTGAAAAAGTTTGAAAAAGTCGTCCAATGCCTTTCATGAGTCTACTTATATTTCAGAACCTGAAGATATTACAGACCTGAAAATTGGTGTTTGGGATCTCCTTTAAAATAAAGAAACACGTATTTTTTGTTTTTGGAAAATCCAATTAATGGGGGGGTGAAAAGGGGGTGTTTTTTTTAAATGCGTGTATCTATATCTCGAAACTTTTAAAGTTTATAGATGTAAAAATTGGTATTTAGAATCTCTTTTAAAAACAAAGAAACACGTATTCTTTTGTATTCGGAAAATCCCAAAAGGAAGGGTGTAAAAGGGTGAATAATGGGTTGAATGCCTTAAATGAGGATACTTATATTTCAGAACCTGAAGATATTACAGACCTGAAAATTGGTATTTGGGATCTACTTTAAAAGTAAAGAAACACGTATTTTTTCGTTTTTGAAATTTACAAATATTGGAGGGTGAAAAGGGGGGGGGGGTGAATTTTTTAAAATGAGTGTGTCTATATCTTAGAGCTTTAAAATTTACAGATATAAAAATTGGTAGTTAGAATCTCCTCTAAAAATAAAGGAACACGTATTTTTTGGTTTGCTCTAAATCGCAATAGGTGGGGTGTAAAAGGGTGAAAAATGGGTCGAATGCCTTTAATGAGGATACATATATCTCAGAAACGAAAGATGTTACAGAACTGAAAATTTGTATATGGGATCTCCTTTATAAATAAAGAAACACGTATTTTTTAATTTTTGGAGTGACAAATTGGGGTGAATTTTTTGAAAGACTGTATCTACAGAATATCTTGGAAATGTAAAATGTTACAGACGTAAAAAGTGGGTGTTTGGAATCTCCTGTAAATGTAAAGAAACATAGGCGATTTGTTTTTGGAAACTCCACTTAAGAGGAACTCAGAAGGGAAGAAATTTTAAAATGAGAATTTTTACAGTATATCTAAAAAAACTTAGCATGTTACAGAAGTTAAAAATGGTATTTTTTATCTCTATGAAACATAAAGAAACGTGTATTTTTAGTTTTCGGAAATGCCACTTGGGTGGAGGGGGGTAAATGTGACTGAAAATGGTGTTGAATTCTTTTAATTAAGCTACTGATATCTCAAAAATGAAGATGTTACAGACGTGAAATTTGATATTTGCAATCTGCTTTAAAAGTAAAGGAACACGTATTCTCGGAAAATCCAATGAAGTGGGGGGGGGGGGTGAAATAATTGAAAATTTAGTTCACTTTATTGTATGAGAACACATACATCTAATAAAAACTAAAGCTGTTACAGACGTGAAAATTCGTATTTGGATCTCCTTTAAAAACAAAGAAAAACGCGTTTTTGGGAGGAAACCATCTTGGAGGGGGGAGTGTAAAGGAGTTGAATTCCTTTCATAAGGACACATAAATAAAAAACTGAAGAAGTTAGAGTGGTGGTAATTGGTATTTAGAAGATCCTTTACTATTAAAGACACAAGTAATTTTTGCGGGAATATTCACTTAGTGAGGGGGGGGGGGGAGTTGTGTGAAATGAAGTGAAAAAATAAATTATTCTTATGGGGATACTTATATCTCAAAACTGAAGGTAATAGACGTGAATATTGCTGTTTGGAATCTCCTTTAAATATAAAGAAACAAGCCTTCTTTTAATTTTTTTGGTGGCGGGGGGGGGGGGGAGGTGGCGGTAAATAAACTTAACGGTGGTGGGGTGTAGAAGGAGGTGAGACCAATTGATTTTACTGTTCTTAATGCACTTATAAGGATCCTCCGTTGCTCAGGCGGCAGCGCGCCGGCCTCTCACAGCTGGGTTCCGTGGTTCAAATCCCGGTCACTACATGTGTCATTCGTACTGGACAAAACGGAGGCGGGACAGGTTTTTCTCCGGATACTCCGGTTTTCCCTGTCATCAGCCATTACAGCAACACATAATAGTAACAATAATAATAATAATAATAATAATGCTCCGGACTGTCGTCAGTTGTGCGGACTGCGCTGGAAACGGCTCCTGGACTGGTAATGACTAAGAATGCAGTCCGGCCGCGGGTTCAGTGCCGCCAAGGCACCCAATATGACACCACGCCGGTTCTCCTGAAGGATTTTATCCATATTAAAAATGATTATAGGAAAATATGGCAAAGATTTAGGGACCGAACAGACCGGGAGGAATACCTGAGCCTAGCCCGGGAAGTACGAAATCGATTGCTGGAAAGGAAGATTGAAAAATGGGAGGAAACATGCCGTAATCTAATAGAAAACGAGTCAGATCGGGAATTTTGGTGGATTCTCGCCGAAAACGAGTCAGATCGCGAATTTCGGCGGATTATATATCTAAAACAATAAGCATTAAATTGTAAATTTCAGTATAATACCGTAGCGAAGCACGGGTATCTTGCTAGTACTACATAACTAAAGTTACATAGCATTAAATTTCCGATCATTTATGTCTTATGCATTGTTACCGTACCGGCTAAGACCACAGAGATATTCAAGGATTTGGATTTTTGTTACTGAGTCCGTACTACCGCCGAGTCACGAGAAAATGGGTAAACAGAATTTAATGAAAATCGGTATGTAAAGTCGAAGATTAAGGAACTACAGTATACGCTATAAATAATTTTATAAGACGCCCTAATATCACCGAGTCGAAAGAAAACTAAATGTGAAGGCTTACAATATAGAATGCTCATAAAACTGATCAACAATAACATTACATTGACCATTGTTTGTTGTGATGTGCTTTGTGTCTTCTGTTACCACTCATCCATGATAGATAGGATTACTGCTGCGTAACCAGTATTTTTAAAATTTTGCTTTACATTGAACCGACACAGATAGGTCTTACGGCGACGATAGGATAGGGAAGGGCTAGGAGTGTGAAGGATGCGGCCTTGGCCTTACTTAAGGTACATAAGAGCATTTGCCTGGTGTGAAAATGGGAAACCACGGAATACCATCTTCAGGGCTGCTAACAATGGGGTTTGAATCTATTATCTCCCGGATGCAAGCTCACAGCTGCGCGCCCCTAACTACACGGCCAACTCGCCCGGGCGTACAGAGTGTAACAGCATGCCTGAATATCAGCGGGAAGTAACTCTGGAGTTGGATAACTTTCTTCTTTAGTATGGCATTCCTCTGATACATACATTTTCTGATACTACTGGTACGTAACACACTGGTTCATTCTGGTCATTCCAGCTGTGAAACTCTGGACTGTTACATCGGCACCATAGTACTGTTCGTTAAAAGTGACAAAATGTGAGGTTTTTCATTTGATCGAGTATTTTATATGATAACATTGCTTTTATTCGCGACATTCCTACTGACGTTTTTGTAATGATCTATGTTGATTTCAGTTAGGAAAGCCATACAAAGTCTCTTTCTGAGAATCCCGTAGCGAAGCACAGGTACATCAGCTAGTATGTATATATTTTTACGTTCCTTTATTGCAATTATCTCGGAAGTATCATTTTTGCACTTGTGGCCCTTTTCTTCCCAAGGTGGGATGTGTCCTGGAAAGCATGACACAGTACATAGACACAGCACGAAATATCAGTGCGTTGCACAGGTACAACGCACGGGGCGATGACGAAAGTTCCGGGCAAACCTTTCCCCCGTGAAGCTGATGGTCATTGTTATTTATGACGCAAGAGGCATGATTGCGTGTCACTTGGTTACATATGGCTCAACGTTGACACAATGTACTACCGAACCTTCCTGCCCGTATTTTCTCAATATCCAGCATAACAACGTCAGATCGTATGCAGCAGAGGCTGTACTGAGGAAACTTTAGCGCTGGGGGTGTGAAGTACTGGAACGTCCGCCATACTAACCGGACCTGTCTCCGTGCGATTTTGACCTAAACCTCAAAGTGAAAGAAACATTACGTGGAAGATGGTTTGGGATACGAGAGGACATTGCCAACGCTGTGAAACGTGAGATTGAAAAATTCACGCAGATATGGCAACGTGTTGTAGACAATCTAGGGGACTACTTAGGTTTACCGTAAATGCTACTATGCTCTCTGAGAATAAACATCCACACAAGGATTTCATGGCTGACAGTTTTATATCCTACACCAAAGCTATCTTTTTTATTAAGAACTGCATATTATATTATTTTAATATGCATTTGGCATCAGTACGGCAATAACTTGATCAGGTTTCTCTAATATGAAATTCCAGTTGCATGACAACTCTGATTTTTTCCTCAAACTGTTGCTCATATCGAATATTGGCTATAGGGGCCGCATCATAAAGGGAATGGTCGCATAAAAGATTCTAACTTGTTTCATATTCACTTCATACTTTGAAGAACTTGCACGTAAGTCCGCCGATAAAAGGTCGTCACACATTTCGCACTAAAAGATGAAAAACACGCAACTAATTGGTCCATATTAAAAACAGTTGCATGTTGTAATACAAAACACCAGATCAGCATTTGGTCGTTCTGAAGGACCGGATGCATGGCATAAATTGACGTGCCCTTTGGCTCTGACTAAATTTACAATCACTGGTGCGTGCCAGACGCTTTGTAGTGTTGCCTTTATCGGCTGATGGCAGTCGTGGTTCCTACTAAACAAACATAGGTAATACAAATGAAATTGCCACTTTTGCATTCAGCACATTCTAAAAGAAAATTACCATTGTTCTTGATATGAAGAAATTTGTGGTGGTGCATTGTGCCCACTCCGAGAACTCTAAGGTATTGGTTAACAAAAAGCACTAAGCGTAGATTGTAATAGTGGTGCAAGATCAGGCGAAATCCTATCTCTTGTTATACAGGATGAGAAATTTTATTTACTGTTGGTAGTCGAAACCTACCGAGGGCAATAACTTAGAATGTGCCCAAGTACCCATATATTCTAATATTATCTCGATCATCAGGATAGCTTGTTGGAGCACTCTACCGTTGCTCACAGTTCGACTACGGGAGCTATAACTAGTAAAGTTGTGTTTTACGATCGAAAAGGGGTTGCCTGATAGACTTGTGTTGGTAATTTTAAAGGGAATAAGATAACCCAAACCAATATTATTAGATGGATCATTGCAATTACTTATGATGTGTGTTCTTTTAGAGTGATAGTATAGTTAAGTGAATTTGAATCGTTGTGTAGTAAAGGTAATGTATTGAGCTCGCAGTTGCGATCAACGCTATTGTGTAGGAAAGAAGTCAGTTCTCTGACGAAACTACCTTTAGATTAATCTGTTTTCAGACTTCGCTGAACGGGAGTGAGATCTGGGCGGACATATGTTAGTTGGAAGTAAGACATGAAAGGAGCAAGAATTATTACTGGTAGGAGCATTCAGGAACAATGGCAGAAGGATACTCTGAATAAGGAGATAAAGGCTGTAACTCGATGGATAAAGCTGTACGCATAAACCGGCGTCGGCGTTGGGGTCATCTGAGGTGAATGGAAAAGGATAGGTTACCTAGGAGAATAATGGAGATGGTGGGTTCGACCCCCCCCCCCCCCCCTCCTGTAGGCAGCCCTGGAGATGGTTTTCGCGACTACGGCAGCTTCCTTCCTTCGTTCCTTCCTTCCTTCCTTCCTTCCCACGACTCCCATCATCCGATAAAGGCTACACTTCGAAGCGTCTTTCCTGTTCTATCGTCGCCGAAATCCTTTCCGTAGTTAGTGCGACGTTAAACCACTAACAAAGACAAAATTAAAAAGAGGTCGGACTCAGCCGTGCAGGGAGACAATTGCGACGATGGTTATGCTGAATTTTTCATAAGAGGCTTTGGAACTGAAACAAGATTTTAGAACTCGTTGCGAATAGAGGTTTGAGAGGCGCGTAATGTATCTATAGAGGCTCGCAGTCTGAACACTGAAAGGCGTGCCTCTGCAATGCGGTATGTACACAACCTGACCAAAATTAAAAAAAAAAAAAATTAAAAA
The DNA here is from genome assembly GCF_040414725.1 of Anabrus simplex. NCBI lineage: Eukaryota > Metazoa > Arthropoda > Insecta > Orthoptera > Tettigoniidae > Anabrus > Anabrus simplex. Next base: position 53,022,783 of record NC_090275.1, read on the forward strand.
TGGAGCACTCTGAAGAAATGGTCGGATGTCAGTGTAACATCATACACGTATACACAATCAGCGGATATGTAATTTGATTAGACTCTCAATTTTCTGGGACAGGAAGAACAGTCACCGGTGTGTATTGTTCGTGTTTAGTGTTACCAGGCACATATTGTGAACGCATTTTTTACTTTATAACTATCGATAAATCATTCACGGTGTTTTCGCGGTTTAGTAGTTATATTTAATCCATGTTTGAGTTTATAATCCACTGACAATTGCTTCAATTAACTCAATGCAGAAGGAACCATTAATCAGCACCGTAGTAAACAAAAGTTAAATTTCCCATTAAATTGTAGTGCATTTTATAATATTGCTATTTTCCCCTAGCATTAGTGGGTTCATTCTTGGAGGGCAAAGGTAATCGACTAATAGGGTATAGAGCTATCCCACGTTATGGTGGAAGTCAGCTAAAGAAAGTATCCGTCCGCGTGTGAGCACTTCCCCTCTTTCTCAGTTCGCCATAGCCAACTTATAACGTCGAGCAATAATGCTTAATTCTTAAGTAGTGTAGCATCAAAAACAATGGGACTTATAACGAAAAGTATGATGCCATATTATAAAAGGCCGCTCTCAGTCGACTGTCAACGGCAGTTTCTCTCTGTTCAACAAACTGAAAACCCACCTGTGGGTGCGATTGCAAAGTACAGTGTGTTTGCAAGGAAAGTTGTAAATATTGTCATTTGTGACCATTGAGTATCATTGCAATGTAGGGTATTTTCCTGTCCTATCTCGCATCTGCTCCTGTTGACCCAAGAGCATGTGATCACTTATCATCTAAGCTATTAGCAACTCTATTAATAGTCATCTACAGTAAGCTGTGAACTATGTTATTAATACTTCAGCTTTCTTAACTGAAATGTTCTCGTATTCGTTAACTCTCGGCCTATAATTGTGGAACCAGTGTAACTGAGAAATTGAACCATGGCTTTTTCATTTGGTATATAGTTGTTTGCGGATTGAAGAGGTAAGCGTATTAACATCGAAGCCTGCAGCACCGATGCTTAAGAAGTAGGTTAGGCTGTGGGTTGAAGTAAGGCAAGAGTTATGGGTGGGGATGGTAAAACGCACCCTCGATATCCCTTGTCTGTCGTAAAAGGTACTCTAGGGGCTCTGAATTTGAGAGTATTACAAACAATAGGGAACATGCATGATCCGGGGTTTTAATTAAAAATATGCTAATCTGATTTAAAATTTCACGCAGAATTCAAAAATGTGAACAGAATGTACAAATAACTCCAAACATGATAAAAATCTAAATTAAAGTACGAAAATGTCACGTCACGCAAGTACGCGATCTCATTGGTCTGACGTCATCGTACAGGTTGACTGAATTAGCAGACGAAATAAGTGTGCTGTGAGAAGCAGGATCCACTTAGCGTATTTCTACTTTATGTTAGTGTCTGGTTTGGTTAAATTCGAAGTCTATACATTGGATAATAATCTGAGTGGTATATTTTAGACTTAAAATGATTCCTGCGCAGACAGTGAGGCAGAAAACTTATAAATGGTGTACAGTTCCGATGAGCAATAGCACATCGCATACCATCCCAAACAAATTGTTTATAAATGTTCCAAAGACGCTAAAACTAGGGAGAAATGGATTTTGGCGAGCCGGAGAAATCGTAAGTTGAATTTGTTTGAATTTTCAATCACTTTTCCATATCAGCTGTTCTAGTGGTAACACTTTGAATTTTTATGTATGATGCTTTAATTAAATGCTTCATTTACATCTTGGAATATGAAAGTAATAAACAGTGCATTAATTAATGCTGATTATTAAAGTATTCTCCAAACCTAACCTATGTTTTGGGTGATCCATGTCTAGGTAATAAACCAAAGGGGTTATGAACCATATTGACAGCTCTAATTATACCAATTTATCTTGGCATGCGACAGTTATTTATGTCTTTATTGAAGAGCTTACATTTGTAAAGAAATTTAGGCTATAGCTAAATACTCTATAATATAATAAAAAATAGGCGTGTACGTCATGAAAGGAAACAACGTGAATTTAACAAATATATATCTACACAAAACCAATGCTTGTCTGTTGGGGTCTTATAAGTTAACAATGCTCAATTATATTAATTATCATAATATTAGTGAAATAAATAACATAATTGCACACAGGTGAAAATAGTGATGTTGGTGTTTAAAATATTATCCAACTTAGCCTAAGTTTTAGGTTATACAAGCCAAGTCAGTAAACCGAAGGATAAAAATACCGGGCGAGTTGGCCGTGCGGTTAGGAGCACGCAGCTGTGAGCTCGCATCCGGGAGATAGTGGGTTCGAACCCCACTGTCGGCAGCCTTGAAGATGGTTTTCCGTGGTTTCCTATTTTCACACCAGGTAAATGCTGGGGCTGTACCTTAATTAAGGCCACGGCCGCTTTCTTCCCATTCCTATGCCTTTCCTATCCCATCGTCACCATAAAACCTATCTGTGACTGTGCGATGTAAAAAGAAGGTAAAAGTCACAGTCCCCAAAGACATTCCTGTATTGAACGACTAAAATGTCACCAAGACACTTTTCTCGCGTGATATGCTCAGCTTGTTAAAAGCCAAATGTAATTAATGTTATTGGCATTACGCCCGCTAACTACTTCTACGGTTTTCGGAGACGCCGATGTGCAGGAATTTAGTCCTGCAGGAGTTCTTTTACGTGCCAATAAATCTACCGACACGAGGCTGACGTATTTGAGCACCTTAAACTACTCCTGGACTGAACCAGGATCGAACTTGCCAAGTTGGGGTCAGAAGGCCAGCACCTCAACCGTCTGAACCACTCAGCGTGACTTGTGAAAACTAGATGAAGTCATCTTTATCTTTATCATGTTTAACTTTTTCCCTCCAAGATATTTAATGTTTCTCTTTCATGGGGCCCGGAAGTGAGTAGGCCAGTTGCCCCAACCATAAATATATATTTTTTCGGGAATGATAGATTATAGACCTATAGTACTATGATTTTTCTTTCTTTCTTAATCAGTTTATCCTTCAGGTTTGGGATTTCACCTCTACCGCTTCAAGGGCAGTGTCCTGGAGCGTGAGACTTTGGGTATAATGATACAGCTGGTGAGGAGGGTCATTACCTCGCCCAGGCGGCCTCACCTGCTATGCTCAACAGGGGCCTTGTTGGAGGATGGGAAGATCGGAAGGGATAGACAAGGAAGAGGGAAGGAAACGGCCGTGGCGTTAGGTGCCTGGAGGAGAAGTGGGAAAATACGAGAAACCACTTCGAGGATGGCTGAGGTGGGATTCGAAACCCCTCTACTCAGTTGACCTCCCGAGGCTGAGTAGACACCGATCCAGCCCTCGTACTATTTGTTTTCAACTTCCATGGCAGAGCCGGGAATCGAAACCGGGCCTGCGGGGGTGGCAGCTAATCACATTAACCACTACATCACAGAGGCGGACTAGTACTATAATGCTACCTATATGTTTATGTTGGTGTTGAAATCCGATTTCTTACTTTACTAATGCTGAAAGCCCGAAAATGTAATGTTATTCTTTAATATGGGAATCAGTCTAGAAGGAAATGTTGAAAGTGATGTGATTTCTATCCAGGTTCGTTGTTATCCTAATACTATGAGTTACAGTACATTGCACGTATATAAAAGATGCCACTTACAAACTTGTTTTTTATCCGCGAAATTCTGCGGCCACAAAAGTCACTATTTTTCAAGAATGATCACATCTACACATGATAGATTGTCTGACTGTGCTGTTTTGAACCTTTCTTCTGTCATTTTGAAGTTATTCGCGATCACGATTAATAAACAATCGGCTTTTAGTAACGGCTGATGCACAATGGCTGGTAAAGCTGCATGCGGTACTGGATCGTGACGTCACAGCGCGCCGCCTACGTCAGAGGCCGTTTCACTCGCCTTGCGGAAAAGCACTTTTGAACATTTTTTTAATGGTAGAAAACAAGGCAACTTACCTCATTGTAATAAATTTACGTATTATTTCATTGGTGTACTTTTCAAAGAAAATATTTTTGAAAATTATGCATGTTCCCTATTATGCGAACTAATCGGTAAGCCCTAACAATGGGATTAACTTGAGCAAAGCTTGTTAGATAATTGTATACTGTATTTTGTTACAAGTATCAATAACCATTGACAGCGATTTATGTGTGAAGGATAAAGTAGGTAACGACGTAACGACCCTGATTAATATACAACTTGTGCAGTACTTTCCACACTTTCACTGGAAAAACTTTTCAATTGTTCAAGTCATTTCACCAAAATATCTTACCAAACTGTTTGAAGCTTCTGCCTTCAAAGACAATCAACAAACATAGGAACTATTTACCGCTGGGGAACCTCTTCAGCGGCTAGTAGCCTGGTTAGCATCAAAGGGACCGCTTAGTACTTCAGTTGACTTACCGTCTTACTAATAAAAAGTCCTTATACAGTTGTTTAACTCTTGTTTAGTTAAACAGTGAATAAACCCTGTATAAGCGTTTTACATTTTTCTTACTGATAAACGAGGTATACGCATTGTATTACTATACAGCACGTATACACTCGTTCCAAGGCGTAGGAATCTCTTCCTGCAGTTCACTGACGTATTTCGCACGTTCACCGCCTTTATGATCGCTTCTGCTGGTTATCTACGTGCAAAACTTTCCGGAAAGTCGCACAGTAGCACGGCATATCGAAAAGGCAATGGCAACACGAAGTGAGACAGCTGGAAATTGGCTTATACTGATATCAACATTTCTTCAGCTTGCTTGTGTCATGAACGCCAGAAAAAGAAATGGAAAGGCTTAAGAAAAGATCAATAGCTCCTAACTGGGATAGTACGGAAAACACAACCAATTGTAATTGAATCGGCGAGTTGAAAAGGGTACACATTCCAAAATCCTTACTTATCAGGAGAAAGGAAAACCTGTTTTGTAGCTAAACGAAAGGTTTGATCAAAAAAGTTTCTATTAGGCATTTATACATCATATTTCTGCGTATTCAACTACAAAGTTTGGAAATCATATTACGTATGGTTTTCAAGTTACGCCATTTTTTATCTCGAGGAATGTGTCCCATTTTATAGGTACTCAAATTTGAGAAAGATCTTTGTAGGGGCAGATAATGTATAATAAACTCGCAATATCAAAAGTCTATTAAGCAGTAATACATTATTACACAAACATACGCCCAACCATCATTTCTTTTATAACTTAGTTATTCATTGTCATTCCATGAGACAGCTGGAAATTGACTTACATTGATATCAACATTTCTTCAGCCTGCTTGTGTAATGAACGCCAAAAAAGAAATGGAAAAGCTAAGATCAAAAGCTCCTAACTGGGGTAGTACGGAAAACGTAAGCAATTGTAATTGAATCGGCGATTTGAAAAGGTTACACATTCCAAAATCCTTACTTTTTAGGAGAAAGGAAAAACAGTTTTGTAGCTTAAAAGAAAGGTTTGATCAAAAAAGTTTCTATTAGGCATTTATACATCATATTTCTGGGTATTCAACTACAAAGTATGGAAATCATATTACGTATGGTTTTCAAGTTATGCCATTTTTTATCTTGAGGAATATATCCCATTTTATAGGTACTCAAATTTGAGAAAGATCTTTGTAGGGGCAGATAATGTATAATAAACTCGCAATATCAAAAGTCTATTAAGCAGTAACACATTACACAAAAATACGCCCAACCATAATTTATTTTATAGTTATTCATTGCCATTCCGTCTCTTTAAAGTGTTTTACTTTACGAAGATGTCTAGCATCCATAACCTCTGAACGGTGTATGTCTTCTATGTTTCAAATATCGTGAAGATCATCAACGTTATCGTCCATTCTTTCAATGTTAAATGGATAAGTTGAATATTTCACCACGATTATATTACTGTAGACAGTAAATACCACGAAAATAAAGTGTTCACTCGTTTGTTTGTTTTTTCGCTACTCGCTGCTATACAACGCTTATACAAGGGTCCTGGTCTGTATAAGCAATCCAATGAATAACTATAACAGATGTATACACAGGAGGCTTATACACGGTTTATTAGTAACGAATTTCACATAAACGGCGTATAAACCTTGTATAAAAGTTACACACCGTTTATTAGTAAGACGGTTAGAGTAGACCTGTGTTACAAACACACAAACATTTCGTTGAGGGAAAAGTTACGGGATCTGAAATGAGCAGTGGTAGCTAAAAGAGCGTTAAGTACATATGAAACATAGTAGTTTTCTTGTACCGTACTGCATCGAAAATGTATCTAAAGAATTACTGCCGCCGTTGACAGGTGTACATCGTAAGTGTGTAATTGTTTGCAAATAGCGTGTTTCCATCTCTTTGTGAAGTGCTTTTATAGTCTTGTTGAAACTGAAGTCTTGAATTGGTTTGTCTTCGTGTTATCTTTTTCTTTCTATCAAGGCACTCCCACTTGAACTTGTGAAGGTCAACACGATAAAATAGAAGGAACATGTAAGTTATCTGTTCCTAAGTAGTTATTTTTAACTGTGAGTTGGTTAGGCAAAAAAGCTGTGATATGTGTTCTCTCCATCCGTAATCTTATCCATTACAAGTTGTAGCGTATTGATTCTCGTCGGAGTTTTTACCGGTGTTTCGTGGATCATAGAGGTGTGTAAGAAAGTGCGGGTTGAATGGGTCTGTCTACAAAATTCAAAGATTCTAATAAAACTTTAAAAATAAGGTTTATATTTCTTTTCAAATTTCAAACGTTACAAACTTCTTCAGTAGGTGAAGAAAAAAAGTCAGGTACAATAACAATTTTGATACAAGAGTAGAAAACCCCAAAATAGGGAATTTATAAGTTTTGAGCTTCATGCTCCCATTTTACAAATTTACAAACTCGCCAATGTTGAGCTACTTAGACAAGGACAGAAATATCCCAATTCAAAAGCACTTTGCTGCAAGGATTACAGATACGGCCTTCCAAAGGCCCTACACAATATTACACAATTACCAGAAAAGAGATCACATGCTCTCCAAATTTAACCAAGGAGACTGCGCTCCCAATTTCTTTCCGCCTACTCAAGGCAATGTTACACAAAATTTTACAATCTCCGGCCTCTCTAGACACAACCTTCAATTTGCCATCCAGTTAATACAGGGGTATCTAGTACCCATAATACTGGGCCTTCGTGGGAGAGAACAGGTTAATTTACTGGCCCAAACTCAAAATGTAAGGAGGCGTACACTTGCGCTCCTTGAAAACCAAGTATTAAAACCCTAATTGGGCTCGCGGCCCGATAATACAGAGGGTAATCCCAAGCTACTTGAGGTGACTAGAATGAAAGGTTAATTTGATGCATTACAGGAAAAGAAACAGTTACAAAATCATAGTCACCTCAAGATAAATTGAATGGGAATTCGAGAGGGAAACGCACTCTCTATCCCCGATTTACAGTTTGACTTTATGAAATTTTACATGAAAAGGAAGAAGTTTACATTTTATAAATCAAACGGTTACATAGTTAAAGCTTAGAACCTTCCCCTCGGGCAAGTTTGCGGAGATGGCTACAGAGATAGAAAACTGGTGGCCATTACCTGGGCTGATGTTCTGCCTGCCGAAGGATGAGGCACCGCGCCTCCTGTTTTAACACACACACTCAGTACTTCGACGATCAATAAGACAAGGTAGCTTGAAAAAGCCGCAGCTTATATACCCGAGGAGATGGTTCGAGAAGGCTCTGGGCTAAATCCGGACACACCCTCTCATTTTTATTGGATAATTTAAAAGTTACTAGAAGCCTATTATTGGCTGAAAAATAATTACAGAAAATTTCCCATTGGACAGAGTCAAAGCTGGCGGGACGAGAAGGAAATGTTGCAAACCTTAAAATATCAAAATTAATGAAAGCTAATTTAGTTGAGAAAACATAAGAACACAAAACTTCTGTAAATCACTAGTTCTTCCACCGTGCACCAGAGTGCATGACCAGTTTTGTTAAGGACATCTATGGAGAAAACTTCAAACTTCTTGCTGTACACCAAAACAAAAATAAATATATCCAGTCAGTTTAGGAAACTAAAATAACACAGTACTCTATTATTTATGAGTGACATCTTCCGATTAATGCCCCAACTTCATGCACTAGCTGTTTCAAGATTTGTATGAGAGATAGCGTTTTTTAAGGCGCTTCTTTTAAATTTACGGAGTTGAGGTGTACGTCCCGGTACAGGAGTAATGACATGCTATTGGGGGTCGATACGGGTGAATCAGTGCAATAAGGTGTGCGTTCTTTTTGACAACATATTTTGAAAATATACCAAACAGCGTAGCATCTCGAAGCTGCCGACACACTCGGAACTCAGCTGATGAATAGAATACTGCTACCGGGCGAGTTCGCCGTGCGGTCAGGGGCACGCGGCTGAGAGCTTGCATCCGTGAGATAGTGGGTTCGAATCCCACTGTCGGCAGCCCTGAAGATGGTGTTCCGTGGTTTCCCATTTTCACAACAGGCAAATGCTAGGGTTGTATCTTAATTAAGGCGACGGCCGCTTCCTTCCAAATCCTAGACCTTCCCTATACCATCGTCGTCATAAGACCTATCTGTGCCGGTGCGACGTAAAGCAACTAGCAAAAAAAAAAAAAAAAAAAAAAAATAGAATACTGCTGATCTCGCCCTTCACTTTGTCTGGGAGAGTGGGTTAACAGTGGCTTCGACGTTCTAACTTTTTGGCTTAATAAAATATTTGTTTTATTTTTTAATTAATTTTCACATTCCTCCGTTTAACAAATAGCTTTTTGTTTGTTTTGTTTCCACGTAATTCGTTCAGAGATGGTGGTTATAACTAGTTTTACTTCCTCTAGATGCCTTTGCTGGCGGGACCTAGTGTTTACAGTGCACTATGTCTTCTGGTATGGGCTAGAGCAATCTTGTTACTTTCATTGATCTGCCTCAGCTTTATCCTTGGCTTTGACAAAATGAACGTGACTGAGGTATGAGTGATGCTAGTAATGCCATTCCTTCTGCAGCCAGTCCCTGCTATGAATGGTGTGAAAATATTGCTCATAGGGTAGGTTGTTGCATGCCTTTCAGTGGGCTTGGCAGACTGATATGTAATAACTTCTGGCTCGGTGAGGAAAGCAACGGGAAACTACCTCACTCCTCATTTCTCTAGTACGCCTCTTCAGCGATGCCTAGGCCATCTATGACAGTTGATGGCGGAGCTGTTGAGGATCCAACCAGCCTTCGGGCTGAGAACTAAACATTCATACAAACACACTTCCTCTAGAAACAAAAATCACAATCATCTAAGCTGCAACTGTATGTGGGGGCGTGTAATAAACATACGCTGTTTTTCTTTCATGCCGTAAAAATGACCAAGAGGGGAATCCCCACGATCTGTCATTTCGGGGGCGTGGGTTGACGACCATGGGTCCCCTCGCCGAGTCCGGCATTGCTTGCGGCAGCGTCGTCGCTTTCATCTTTCCTATGTGACCTCCAATAGTAAGCTCCTGCTCATTTTCTACTCCGACGGTATTGGATTTGCGAGGCGTAAGTACGAAGTATTTAATTTGCATTACCTTTTGGGCTCTTCCACTTCTTATGCCAACACCTTCATTCTTCGAAGAACCAGACCTCTTTTCTTGTTTACTTTTTCTGATTAGTGTTAACAGTTGTACATCATCAACCAAGTCACCACCACCAGCAGCTCTCGTATAACCTTCATGACTTTTTTTCCCCTCGAAAATAAGCTAAGGAGGGGGAATCCGTCAAGTGTAACAACCCGATTTGCCAGAAACTTAGTTCAGTGAAAGAGGGACCGAAATAAGCGAACACATGTTGCGGCTTATCCGTAGACACAGTTTCCGAGAAAATGACAGTCGAAATTTCGGACGTGCTTATGTTCCTACTAGCTGATGTACCCGTGCTTCGCTACGGAATTCTGCATTGTATACGGAATTGTAGGTCTGGTAGTGTACACGTTGTCAGTAAGATTATATTAAATTGCATAGCTCTTAACGTTACCCCAAAACCGCGACGCCGATGTTACACATCTTTCCTCATGTGAAGATTGGGTTGAATTTTCATCCTAATGGTAGGCCCTTTTGCAGTTTTTATTGTAATGGCAGACACTCACTCTCCACATGTCTTTACATCCTCAGAAAGACTGGCTTTGTGATTTTCCCAACTGAAATCAACATAGGTCATTAGAATGACGTCAGTAAGAATGTCGCTATTAAAGGCAATGCCATCATGTGAAATACTCGATCAAATGAAAAACCGCAAGTTTTCTCACTTGTAACGAACAGTAATACGTTGCCGATTTAACAGTCCACAAAGTTCCAGAACTGGAATGACCAGGCCGCAGACAGCTGTGACCACTCCTCTGCCATTATTTCATTAAGTTTGAACCCTGCTCATTCCAATCAGTGCGTCAGAATAGGGATCGAACAGCTGGAATTCTATGATGAACCTGTGTGTTACTTACCAACAGTATCAGAAAATGTATGAACCAGAAGAATGGCATGCAAAAAGAAGAAAGTTACCTAACTTCAGCTATTTCCCGCCAATATTCCGGCAGGTTGTTATACTCGGTATGCAGCAGTAACCCCATCTGTTGGAGATGGATTGTAGCACACGATACAAAGGACATAAAAGAACATGTAATGTTATTGTTGATCAGTTTTATGAGCTTTCTGTATTGTAGGCCTTCACATTTACGGTAGTTTTCTTCCGACTCTGAAATACCACTCTTACCATAGTCAGTACGGTAAAACTGAATAGAACATAAATGATCGGAAATTGTATTCTCTGTAACTTTTGTTATGTAGTACTTTTCGATATGACCAATAACATAGGTATTTAAAAATAAAATAGTAGGTGCTTTCCCCTAACTACCATTTCATTCAGCGTGAATAAACTTATAGCCTAGACTGTAATTTCTTATCCCCCGACTCTACTACATACCGATTTTCATTACATTTGGTTTACCCATTTTCTCGTGGCTCGACGTTGATATGGACTTAGTAACAGAAATACAAATTCATGAATATCTCTGTTATCATAGCCGATACGGTAAAAATTTATAAGATGTAAGTGATCGGAAATGTAATTATATACTACTTTAGTTAGGTACTATTTATCGATAGTACCAATAATAGCAGAAATGTTTGAGAAATAAATTTCAGCATTTCACTCAGCGTGAATAAAATAATTTATAGCCTAGATCGTAGTGGCTCATTCCCCGACTTTACTTACCGATTTTCATTAAATTATCTTCAGCTGTTTTCTCGTGATGCGTGTTCATACATACATACATACATACAGACAGACAGACAGACAGACAGACAGACAGACAGACGACATTACATAAAAGTAAAAAGTGCATTTCCCTGTTACTGTGGGCATGACCGATAGAGAAATGCCATTCTTTTAAAATTCTGAGCAATGTACAGACAAAACTCTTATTTTATATACTCTGTATAGATTAGCGCATAGCAAGTTGAATCGACGGGGTGGCGCAGTGGCTTCCGCCGCGGCTTCGCACTTTTACGCCCGGTGTCAAAGCCCTATGAATTTGTTTTACTTTACTTTTGTCCACTGGCGGTTACTGCACGAATAATTTTGTTCAATGTACATCGAAATATCGTCTTTTCTCATCTATTCATGTTCTGCCTGGTAAATTAATTTTAAAACATCAATTGCTCTACACTCATTGCACAGCAAACGATATCACGACTAGACGCGACGCAATAAAATCCACGCATTGATGCATAATCAATTGCAAGTGCCAGTTTTTGGAAAAATGGTCCGTTATGCGTGGTTATGCCTCACAACTTCCACATTGAATTACCATGTGCATACTGTGATACAGTTGTTAAAAGAGAAGGTTTTCGATATTCTCAATTCGAGGGGGAGCTTAATTGGTAAGCATCTATGGTCTGTTACCGTGTGCAAGCATTTCAGTTTGTGCAATTTCGATATACCGTTTTACTCTGTTGGATGGTAGGCCTATAGTATTCATCTGGATCCTTTGTTGGGCGGTGTATGTCCGAGTTTTAATTTTGTCGGGTAAACGTCAAATGTCACAGATCTTTTGCAAACTTACGTGGTATGAAACAGGAGTGTTGAGTGGACTTTCTTCCGCTTTTAAAAACATTTTGTTGTTCGACTTGCGGATAGAAGATTCGATTTGCGATTATGTTCTGAAAATGTGTGTTATGATTGGTAAATGATAGTATTCTCCATACCATATGGGGATGTTTCTTTCGCCCATTTAACCCAACAAGTGAAGTGAATCTTGCCTTACCAACCTTTAACTACATGCTATATTTTCTTAACTGTATTTATTTAGTATATACCATACAGATTTTAGTTAGTGTGATTAATTTACATGGAGAAGTTTGTTGCCTCTGTCGACTTGTGACTCTTGGAATTAAAGTATTGTGGATTGAACTTGTAATGTCCTTCCGTTTGTTACTCTTTAATCTCGTAGTTATTGTCGGCTGAGGAGTATCTCGTAGATACCTATTCTGACTAGGATTTTAAAATTTAAAAACTGATCGACATTTGAAATAATCACTTGTTTGATTTGATAGTTTTTCAAGATCCTGAAAACTCCACCTATCAGCCTTAACATTCATGCCGCTTGAATATCACAAAGTGAGCGGTCTCGTGTTCTTCATTGATACAGTACACTCCTTTAAGTAGTCTGATTTTGAGGGATGCATTTCGAGAACTGAGAAAATTTAAGTGTCAATTCGCCTTACTGCATTGTGGCGGTGAACACTTAACACACGGTTTGTAATATTATAACTAGCTGATGTACCCCGTGCTTCGCTACGGAATTCTACATTGTATACAGAATTATAGGTTAGGTAGTGTACACGTTGTGAGCAGGATTGTATTATGAATATTGAATTTTCACGACCGCATTGTAATCGAAACAGACTTTCAACGTATTAAGTCGTATTACGTACATGTAGTGCGTGTTGAAGAGATGTTAAGTACAGAACAAAAACGGCCAGCCGGACACCAGTGGGATCCGAACCCACAACCTCCCGATTTCGCGTCGGTTGCTCTACATTGTCTATTGAGATAGCTCTCTTTGTGGATCAGCGGTAGTGTGTCGGACTTCAGATTCCACGAAAGCGAGTTCAAACCCACAGTGGTAGACGAATTTTTGAAGGGCGGAAGAAAGTCCACTCAACACTCCTGTTTTTGTTCTGTACTTAACATCTCTTCAACAAGTACTACATGTACGTAACACGACCTAATACGTTGAAAGTCTGTTAGGATTGTATTATATTGCATAGCACTTTACGTTAACCTAGGAACGCGACGAGGAAGTCACCAAACATCTTTTCTCATAGGGTTAGGGAATTTTCATTGTAATATTAGTCACCCTTGCCTACCATCAGTCACAGTCAGGTTGGGGAGTTCTCATTATACTGGCAGACACTCACTCTCCGCGTACCTTTTTGTATCCTTTGAAAGATTGTTTTAGTAGTTTTCCCAACTGAAATTAACATAGGTCATTACACTGGTGTCAGTAGGAATGGCGCGATTAAAAGCAATGCTTTCATATGAAATACTCGGTTCAAATGAAAAACCACACATTTTTCCACTTTTAACGAACAGTACTTCGCTGCCGATTTAACAGTCCAAAGTTCCAGAGCTGGAATGACTAAGCCGCAGACAGCTGTAATCCGTAAACACATTTCGTCTTATTTCGGCCGGGTGGGGGTGTCGAGTATTTATTTACTGATATCTTTATTTGTGACGAAGTTAGGGCTCTTGGCCCTCTCTTATACTCACAGGGCAAAAACTATGCCCTTTTACTAACCTGTTTGCTAGGAGTACCCGATGAGTCGGAAAATCTCAGTTCATTACACGGGCGGCGGAAAAATCTATCCGACTTGTGGAGGCACATTTTTCGTCCAAGCCAGAAGATAAACACCCTCTTCACTGCTAATTTGGAATAAAATTAATGTAGGCCTAGAATCTAATAAAAGTGAAGAGGAAGAAGCTTTTCTTAATAAACGGCTCTTTTCAAGGTTGAGTTTCAAGTAATTTAATGAATTGTGGTGCAATAATTTGGAATAGGCCTAAATTGTAATTCTAAAGGCTAGTACACACCTAGCGACGACGTCGCGGGACATTGTATGGGGACAGTTGCGAGACACTGTCCCTAGACTGTTGCGATACAATGTCCCGCGTCCACACCTACAGAGCCAGTTGCACCACAGGAATCGGCGCGAAATGGCGCAAAAAGTTGCTTTGTGCTCTTAATGTTGTGAATCTTTTTATTCATCTCGTGAATGGACATAGTGAACTTTTTAGCCAGAGACTCCATTGTTTCCCTCCTTTTTGTCTCTGTTTTGATACTCTGTAGACATAACATCCCAAAGACAAGGGAGGGTGTGTTAATCCTCAATGATTTTTAGAGTAGTTTCCATCGCAAAACAACAGAACACGAAACGCAACACCAACACGTGGCGGCTATCTGCACACTGGCATCGGCGTGTCCCGGGACTTTGTCTCGCGACACGTCCACACTACATCATGTTGCACAACATTTGTATCATGTATCCCATTTTGAATGGGAGACCTGCGACATGCGACTTTTGTATCGCGACAGTCCCAAACACGGAAAAAATATTGCAGGACATCCCTGGAACTTGTCGCGATACACGTGTTCCGCAACTTTGTCGCGTGGATAAAACATAAATGGTCGGAAATTATATTCTCTATAACTTTTGTTGTGTAGTACTTTTCTATTGGACCAATAACATAGGTATTTAAAAATTAAATTTTAGGCGCCTTCCTCTTAATTACAATTTAATACAGGGCGAGTAAAATTGTTTATAACTTAGACTGTAGTTTCTTATCCCCCGACTCTATATATCGACTTTCATTAAATTATGTTAACCCATTTTGTTGTGGCTCGGCGTTGATATGGACTCGGCAACAAAAATACAAATTGATGAATATCTGTGTTATCAAAGCAGGCACGGAAACAATTTGACATAAATGATCGGAAATTTAATTCTATATAACTTTTGTTATGTAGTATTTATCGATAGGACCACTAATATAAATATTTGAGAATTAAATTTTAGGTCTTCCACTAAACTACCATTTCACTCAGCGTGAGTAAAATGATTTATAGCCTAGATTGTAGTGACTTATCCCGCGACTTAACATACTGATTTTCATTAAATTCTCTTCAGCCATTTTCTCTTGATGCGTGTGCAGACAGACAGAAATTACGGAAAAGTAAAAAAGTGCATTTTTTTGTTGCTATGGACACGACCAATACAGAAACACCATTCTTTTCAAATTCTGAGCAATGTACAGACAAAACTCTCACATATATATATATATATATATATATATATATATATATATATATATATATATATAGATTAATTCACATTCACCTTCTCATGAGATTGTCCATTTTCGGTGTGTATTCTAGTAGTTTGCATATTTAGTCTTGCAACTCTTATTTGTAAAAGAGCTGATGACCTAGATGTTAAACTCCTTAATACAATAATCAACCTATTTATATTACAGCATAATAGGACGGGCTGATTCAGCAAATTCTTATCAATTTTTTGTTGGGAAGTTATTGTAATAGCCTATTGACTAATTATTCTAAAGTGCAAACAGATTTGTGACCACTGTGTATCATTTCAGTGGAGTGTATTTTCCTGTTCTATCTTGCATCTGTTTCTGGTGAGCTATGACTATGCAGGAGATTGCTTATCATTATCATTAATACTCTATTAATACTCATCTAAGCTATCAACTACTTTGTTAATACTTTAGTTCTTAAACCAAAATGCTATTGTACCCCATATCTATTGGCCTAGAATTCTGATACCAGTATAACTTACAAATTGGTTCATTGCTGTTTTAATTTATGGTACATTGTTTGCGGATTGATGAGTTAAGGATATTAACATCAAAATCATCGGCACCGACGATTAAGACGCAAAGAAGGGTATTGACATCGAAGCCATCGGTAGTAGAGTAGGGTATGTGTCGAGAAAAGGCAAAGGTCATGGGTGGGGGTGGTAGAACGCATTCACGGTATCCCTTGCTTGTCGTAAGAGGGGATTTAAAAGGAACTCTATGGGCTGTAAGCTTCGGAGTGTGGATTGGCGAAAACAGATACCCTAGCAGCGTCGCATCGCTTCCATTTTCATATTTCCTATCCGGACCTGTCAAGTTTTGTTCTCTTCCGACCCTGACGGTATTATGTTTGCAAAGTCTAGGCGAGTCTTCGTGTTTAGTCCCTTTTTGACCCTTCCCTTTCTTTTGGCGATGTCTTCATTCTTCGAAGAATCGGACCCTTTTCATTTTCATTTCTGATCATTGTTAAAGAGAGGATTGTTGCCCAGTTCTTCCTCGTTAAATAAGCACCATCACTACCACTACTGGTCTTGGAAGTCGGAAAAGTGAGAGACGTCTCAAACTTACTTAAATAATATTTATTTTACGGATGTACAGTACATTGCTGAACCAGATACAAAGCGGAGTGTCCGCACGTGATAACTCTCTATGGCTATTGAGATAAATGGGTTCAAACCCCACAATTGGCTGTTCTCAGAATGGTTTTCAGGTGGCAGATTGATTTCCTATAAATTGTTTACCTAGTATTTTCTAAAATGATTTCAAAGAACAGACATTCATCAAACATTTCCCTTAAAACATTATTCTAATCCCAAATTCCTCTTCCTATAAATGAATATTTGGCCCAGTGAATTCCGCCATTTATGAGTCAAGCAGCCTATTTCCTTACTCCCAAGTCTTCCCAGTGCTAAGTTTGCAACATTTTCATAACCCTACTCTTTTGTCGAAAATCGCACAGAACCGATCTTGTTGCTTTCCTTGGATCTATTTCATTTCACCTGTCCAGTAAGTCTGGTGTGGGGTCCTCTATACTAGAACCATATTCTAATTGGGTTTTTACCAGAGCTCTCTCTTTTACATCCTTATTACAACCCCTTAATGTTCTCATATTTACATCAGACCTGTAACCTTTATTTATGATCTCCTTAATGTGATAACCCCAATGAACATCTTTCCTTATATTAACACCTAAGTATTTACGGTGATCCCCGTGTGCTACTACTACATCAACACAGTAATTACAATTGAGAGGACTTATAAAACTTACTGCCAGACTTTTCATCCCATTTAGCATCATATCATGGCCTACCAAGCAATCTCTGCTCAGTCCAAAGGCCTGCAGATCACGAGGTGTCATGTGGTCAGGACAACAAATGCTCTCGCACTTCTTCGCTTTCTAGACCAGGGCAGCTATCTCAGTCAGGTAGCTCCTCAATTGTAATCACGTAGGCTGAGTGGATCTTGAACCAGCCCTCAGATCCAGGTAAGAATCCCTTGACCTGGTCGGGAATCTTAACCCGGGGCCTCCGGGCAGGAGGCAGGCATGCTATCCATATGCTTGGCCAGCTCAGATAATACTTCATCTACTCTATTTTCTATAAATTTAGCCATCCATTCAACCAATAGCCAGTAGCTCTCGTTTTCATCAGTCGTCTTACATGCTCTACCGTTCACAAATACTTACAAAGTTTTTAGAGGTTCCACCTATTCAATACAAAACAGTGTTGCCTGAATGTAGAACAACATATTAACTTTATTTAGCAGTACTACATTTGGCCTTTCTTTAGCGCCATCATCAGCTGCAAGAAAGTTGTGAAAAACTGGCAAAACTGTTCTTTTTGTGATAGTACATATATCACACCCCTGAATCATATGTAGAAGTTAGAGATATTATTATCAGTATTTCATTTGTATACTTTGCCATTTATATTGGTAAGCTGGAAGATATCCACATATGTAGGTATGAGTAATTTGTTTTGCACAAGTGGGGAAAACATTGCTGTAATAACTCTGGTAATTTGAATGAGTCGTATGGCTACCCCAGTGTGTGTCAGGAAATTCCATTAGTCATGTATATATCCCAGCCTGATGAGATGAGCTTGTTGTTGTACCAGGGAAATTTGATGATTCATGTAAAACTCCCGAGAGTTTGTTATTGTCTTGGGAGGAAGAAGTAGTTCAGGGCTTGGTCTTGACTAGAGGTTTACTCATGATTGGCTGGCAAGCACCAATCCAGACGTATCATCTGAGAGGAGGGGGATGTTGATGTCTATAAAGGTGGATCATACGGCGGCAACCGGGGACATTGTAAGGAACATTGTAAGGGTGATTGTAGAGGTGATTGTAAAGGAACGAGAAGGAAGATAACTACAACTACAACTGACGCACTGTATGGGAAGGAAGTGGTGCTGATACACGGTACTGGAGTGACACGGCTGCAATGGACTGGACTTCAAACGTTCGTGGAGCGTAGTCTTGTTATGTTCGTGGAAAGTGACTGATTGTGGAGAGTGCTTGCGCATTAGTATTGTAGCACTTGTGGCGGCCTAGCATTATATGTAATAATAATAATAATAACTTAAATGTTTCCACCTTTTCAATACAATATATTCACAAAATTACAAAATTATACGGTACTAGTTTCGACCCATCTAGGGGTCATCATCAGCCGTATTGGAGCAAAGATCATTTGTGGCGAAATCCTAAGTCTTAGGATTTCGCCACAAATGATCTTTGCTCCAATACGGCTGATGATGACCCCTAGATGGGTCGAAACTAGTACCGTATAATTTTGTAATTTTGTGAATATATTGTATTGAAAAGGTGGAAACATTTAAGTTATTATTATTATTATTACTTATATATTGTTCAATACGGACCAAAAACATGAAATTCATAACCATCTAGCATTATATGTTGGTGAAAGCTATCTCAGACTTTCCATAATTTATGTTGAGGATCGACAGACGTGTGTATATATCTTTACAACAAGTGTTAAAATATGTGAACACTGTAGTACAAGGTACAGTATCTGTGTGATGTGATAACTGCCGATTATGAGAATCGGTAAGTCGAATTGATATAGAGACAGTGAAGGGTATTTATCTTCATACATGTACATTGTTCATCGGACTATCTACAAATGGTACCTTAGTTCTCGCTCTCGTTTTCCCACGATTTTCATTATTGTTGTTGTTGTAAATATGGAGTCTTCCAGCAATATTTTATGTGTGTATTATATGTATAATGTTGTATGTTGATGAGCTGCTCATGCACGGAATTTGTTAAGAATATAGTTAGCTATTTTAGAATCAGTGTTATTGATGAACGTAGGTGCAGTTCGTACCTATTTAGTCGTTTTCAGGAGGTTAGGTAAGGCCTGCAGCAGATGTACCAGTACGCAGCATTATGTACACGCCCTGGAATATAAAGTTTATCATGCTCTTATCTAAATTCGAGGGATCCATTCTGGTGAACTCTGGCGCCCATACTACGGACATTTCGGTTAATTATGCTTATTAATTTTATTAAGTTTTTGAGTAATTTTATTTATATATTTTTATTCATGATTTTATTTATTAGTAGCCATCAAAAAAAAAAAGTTACAATTGGCTTCCCAACGTGTGGCTGAATGATTGGTACATCTGTTAGGCTTATTAGCATACGTGCACTTGTCAGGTGTGGATGAAATTCTACAAACTATGTCAGTGAAGTGTTTTATATGTACGTGATATGTATGTTGGAGTATGAAGAAATGTTGTAGCGAGTCGAGTATTATAAAATTGAGAAGTAGAGAGGTTGTTAAAGTTGCTGGTACCATGAATCAGGATAAGAGAAGTCAAAAGAATTCCACCACATTGAGTTTATCTAATTTAAGTGAGAATAGCGAAATGGCTGATAGTAGGAAAGATCAATTGACAACGATAGGTGAGGAACCGAGTAACCCGTCTCAAACTCAGAATGTAGGGGATCAAGGGGCGGCCTTAACTCTTAGTATGCTTCAATCACTGTTTAATCAGTTCAGTAAAGAGTTGAAAGGTGAATTTAACAGTAAGAGTGATGTATTGTCCAGTAAGAGTGATGAATTATCCAGTAAAATCGATAATAATAATGTTGAATTGTCTAGCAAGATTGATAGTCAGAGTAAAGAGTTGAAGAGTGAACTGAGTTTTTTAAGTAATGAAATATACAGTATTAATAGTGAATTAAATTCAGTTAGTACGGAGCTGTCCAGTAAGATTGAGAAGCAGAGTGCAGAGTTAAATTTAGCTAGTGTTGAATTGTCTAGTAAAATTGATAGTTTAAGTAGCGCTGTGAATGGTAGAATAGACAAATTAAACCAGAAGTTTGACCATCAAAGCAGGGAAATTCAGGAATTCAACAATAAGATAGAAGCTCAACGCTTGGAATTGACTGAGAAAATTGAAGGCCGATTTAATGTAGTTAGGAAAGAATTTGTTGAAAACAGCAAGGAATATGATAAGAGAATAAAAATAGTGGAAGATAAAGTCGAAGAAATAGATAGAATTAAAACCAATCAGAATGTTTTAGCGAAGGGAATAGATGAGAAGAATGAAATTGGTAAAGACCTTAAGTCCGGTAAAAGATGACCTCAAGTCAATAGAAGGAAATGCCAGAATGGTAGTGGAAGAAGGAATTAAATCATGTCATGTGAAATTAAGGCAGGAGATCAGTCAAATCCAAGTAGGTAGCAGTATATGTAATAGGTACATATCTTGTACGAAGGACTCTGAATTACCCAAGTTTAATGGTCGGCAGTTTAATCCGATGGAATTCTTAAAAACGGTGGATAAACGGTTTTCCAAGAATCTTGACGATGGTTTGATTGATTGGAGTATGGTTGATGAGATGTTGGATATTGCATTTGTTGGAGAAGAGAGATCCTGGTTTCAAGTTTATAGAAAGGGTATTTCGAGTTTGGAGGAATTTAGGGAGAAATTTAGTTCTAAATTTTGGAGTGATGCTATTCAGGGAAGGGAAAGAGATCGCGTGCTATTTGGCAAGTATAAACTTCAGGAAGGTGTATCTATGACGGAATATTTCTTGGCGCATGTTCTGGTCAGCCAGAATATTGAAGGTCTAGCATCGGAGAGAGATACAGTCCGCCAGATGTTGAGGCATTTTCCTGAGAAGGTCGGATTAGCTGCATGTATGCAGAATATTGTTATGAGTAAGGAATTAGAGCAGCTGTTAGAGAGGTTTGATGCTTTGGAAGGGCAGGGGAGGACTAGGCAAAGTGAAGGTAGAAATTACGGGGATAATGGGAGACAAGGTAATCAGGTAGCGGGAGATAGGAATAATCAGAATTTCAGTCATTCTAGAGAAGGGAATCAGGGTGGTAATTCCGGAAGGGGAAACAGACACTCTAATCAAGGAGGTAATCACCAGGAATATTATGGCAGAAGACCTAATCAAGGGGAATCAGAAAGTAGGGGGCGTACGGATCAAAGACCTCCAGATCAAGTGCCGAGACATGATAATAGTTAACAGTCCACGTCACGTAATTTAAACCGGAATGGGACTTCTTAGTTGGGTCAGATAGGCAGTCCGATACCGAAATTCCTATTCACGCGATGAAACAGGTAAGTTATGATTTAGACGTGAAAGAGGAATTATTGTATGACCCTGTGTTTTGTGTTCAGGGAGATTTTGAGAATAGGGGGCGTGATGAAAGTAAGGAAGATGTGTCGGATGACTTACTTTGTGCTAGTGGTGATGGTAATAGCGGTGTTGCGATCGATAATCTTGTGGAAGTTTCTGAAATTGAAAGTGAAGTTTTTTGTGAAGTTGATGAAGGTTGTTTTGTGAGTGAAGAGTGTTTACAGAGTATACATCATGAGGATGTTTTTGTTGATTTAAGTGTAAGTGAGGAGAGTAAAGTTAGGTCCATTATCTGTGAAAATGGTGACTTTGAGATTAATGAAACTTCTGATAAGAGAGTCGAAAGTAGCAGTGTTGTTGATATGGAAGGTGGTGAAGATGGATTAATTGTTGGGTCATTAAGTAGTAATGACAGCAATTTCAAAGTGTATTATGGTAAGAATTACAATAATAGAGTGAGCGTGTGTGAGAATGGAAGTGTGCGTGAGATGAAGGAAAGTCTATTCAAGCGAGTGCGTAATGTTTTATTTAAGTCTGAGAGTTGTGTGAATGATTTGAATGACGTGCTGAGTGATAGCGATGTGGAATGTGTGAAAAAGTATGTGATTTGTTTGCTTGCATTAATTATGAGTTTGTGGAAGAGTAAACGTAGTGAGATTCCCGCGCATTTCAGAAATAGGTATTTCCTTTTTATGAATGTTCCGAATGAAAGTTTGTATGATTGTTGTGTGACTGGATGGTATGAATGTTTGTGTGTGAGATAGTGTATTCTAGACGTAGGTAGTTTTTATTACGGTACGCATTCCTAGTTTATCGATGCCAATGTTAAGTTTATGTATAGTTTTTTTTTATTGTATCAGGGTCCGTATATATTGGACACTAGAAGAGGCAAGTGTGCTTATAGGCTCCTAACCACTGAAAATAAGGTTCTTGGGACATTTAATATCTATAGCCTTCGCAGATATAGGAGATAGGATCTGCACCTTGGATGTATATATTATCAATTTTAATGTATGTGTACAGTAGCAAGAAGGGATTGTGTTCAATGCTATAAGAAACAATCAGAGTTGTGTGTATATAGCCATATTATTATTATTGTTTGGACAAATTGTATTTCGTGTGTGCGAATACAATGCAGTAGATGCAATGTATATATCATTATTACAGTAAATTATGTGTTCAGTTATGCCATTATAAGGTTATGTATGAAGTTCTGTTTTATGGTGAATCATAATATATATCATCGATTCACCAAGGGGGCGTTATGTGATACATATATCACACCCCCGAATCATATGTAGAAGTTAGAGATATTATTATCAGTATTTCATTTGTATACTTTGCCATTTATATTGGTAAGCTGGAAGATATCCACATATGTAGGTATGAGTAATTTGTTTTGCACAAGTGGGGAAAACATTGCTGTAATAACTCTGGTAATTTGAATGAGTCGTATGGCTACCCCAGTGTGTGTCAGGAAATTCCATTAGTCATGTATATATCCCAGCCTGATGAGATGAGCTTGTTGTTGTACCAGGGAAATTTGATGATTCATGTAAAACTCCCGAGAGTTTGTTATTGTCTTGGGAGGAAGAAGTAGTTCAGGGCTTGGTCTTGACTAGAGGTTTACTCATGATTGGCTGGCAAGCACCAATCCAGACGTATCATCTGAGAGGAGGGGGATGTTGATGTCTATAAAGGTGGATCATACGGCGGCAACCGGGGACATTGTAAGGAACATTGTAAGGGTGATTGTAGAGGTGATTGTAAAGGAACGAGAAGGAAGATAACTACAACTACAACTGACGCACTGTATGGGAAGGAAGTGGTGCTGATACACGGTACTGGAGTGACACGGCTGCAATGGACTGGACTTCAAACGTTCGTGGAGCGTAGTCTTGTTATGTTCGTGGAAAGTGGCTGATTGTGGAGAGTGCTTGCGCATTAAGTATTGTAGCACTTGTGGCGGCCTAGCATTATATGTTGGTGAAAGCTATCTCAGACTTTCCATAATTTATGTTGAGGATCGACAGACGTGTGTATATATCTTTACAACAAGTGTTAAAATATGTGAACACTGTAGTACAAGGTACAGTATCTGTGTGATGTGATAACTGCCGATTATGAGAATCGGTAAGTCGAATTGATATAGAGACAGTGAAGGGTATTTATCTTCATACATGTACATTGTTCATCGGACTATCTACAAATGGTACCTTAGTTCTCGCTCTCGTTTTCCCACGATTTTCATTATTGTTGTTGTTGTAAATATGGAGTCTTCCAGCAATATTTTATGTGTGTATTATATGTATAATGTTGTATGTTGATAAGGTGCTCATGCACGGAATTTGTTAAGAATATAGTTAGCTATTTTAGAATCAGTGTTATTGATGAACCTAGGTGCAGTTCGTACCTATTTAGTCGTTTTCAGGAGGTTAGGTAAGGCCTGCAGCAGATGTACCAGTACGCAGCATTATGTACACGCCCTGGGATATAAAGTTTATCATGCTCTTATCTAAATACGAGGGATCCATTCTGGTGAACTCTGGCGCCCATACTACGGACATTTCGGTTAATTATGCTTATTAATTTTATTAAGTTTTTGAATATGATTTTATTCATAATATATTTTATTAATATTTATGGGTAACCATCAAAAAGTTACATTTTCCCTGAATAGGCCTAAGTGATCTTTACAAAGGGCACTAGGAATGTTTTGCAATGTGAGTGAATGCTTTAGACTTTCAAAATAATTTCCACCACACTCAACACACTTCTCCATACATCGAATCCAGTCACTGAACTAACTCTGCCACTTTTCTTCGGTTACATTTTCACTGTCTTGATCCTTTGCTGCCAGAAGCTCCTCATCGGATGCAAAACACTGCCCTTTCAGCTTCATCTTCACTTCTGGGAAGAGTGCGGAGTCACATGGGGCAAGATCAGGACTATACGGAGGGTGATCAAGCACAGTCAACCCTGATCTGGCAAGAAAATCCATTGTTACATTAGCACGCTGTGCTGGAGCATTGTCATGATGCAAGAGCCAAGTGTTGAGCCGTGACCTTGGATGGAGCTGCTTGAGAGTCTGGATGACCTGAGGCAGACAAGTCTCGCTATACCACTTCGCAGTAACTGTCCTTTGAGTTTCTAGCACAACCCGAGTCAGGATGCCCCGTTTAGTGAAGAATACTGCAGTCATCCTTTTCTTCACTGACCTTGACTTTTGTACAGTCGCAGGAGTACCCACATTTTCAAACAGCCAGACCTTGTTCTGGGATTCTGTTGGGACATCGTAATAATAAAGCAAGTTTCGTCACCTGTAGTGATGCTATTGACGTTACGTGAAGTCCCATTTTCAAACTGTTTTAGCATTTCTCTGCACCATTTCACTCGATGTGTCCTTTGTTCCTCTGAAAGTGAATGGGGCACCCAAAGGGAACAAACCTTTCTAACATGGAGATGGTCATGTAAAATTGAATGAATAGCTGGTGCAGAAATGTGGAGGGTCTCTCCTACCTGACGGTATGTCAACCACCTCTCCTGCTGCAACATTTTCCTCACAGCTTCAATGTTTTCCTCAGTCACTGATTCAGACAGTCGCCCAGAACAAGGATTGTCTTCTATCCCAAAATTTCCCCTGTGGAACTCTTTGTACCAGCAGAAAATTGTCTGATGTGGACAGTCTTTCCCCAGCACAGGAGTAATTTCCTTCAGGCACTGGTCAACAGTTAATCCACTAGCAAAATTGTAGCGGATAATTGCGTGATATTCACCTTTAGACCACACTGACATCTTAACTTGCTTTCAATCCCACTGCTTTGGTATCTTCTGGACCGGTTTTTACCCCTCTTTTCATCCCTCACCATAACAGGTGTGTCCAGCCAACCGTTTTTCCGTATTGCAAAACTTTCCTAGTGCCCTTTGTATGTTTTGCCTTTACAGAATTCTTACATCTCCATTGACTTGTTTGATCACTGTACTGAGGTAAATGATCTTTGCCATCGAACCACACTTCACCGATGGGATGTAACATGGCTGTCTTAAGATGAGCACGAGAGCGGTTTGCTCTGTCAGAGGATGTCCTCATTTCTTAGGAACACTTTTACCCTGACGAATCGGTGCTTTGCCTACATGTTGGAAATTAATCAGGTCAGTCATCAGATTTTCAGCTACTCCAGTATTTCTGGCTTCTTTCTGATACTCCAACCAAGAATTCATTATGGGTATGTCCAAAGCATGAGTAAACAGTCTCAGATCTATTTCCTTCAGTAGATGAAAGAGCAATAGATGGCCATCAAAAACGTTTCATTTATCCATACCACCCATACTAGGGTTGTACATTTTCACTCTTTGTGGCCTTTGCACTTTAACATACTGACTTTTCTTGTTCTCCCATCTTTTACAAACATCTTTGTTACCTGCACCAATAAAATTGAAACGAAGTATGACACAATTGTCATACCATTTTGTTAGGACTGTCATCTTTGCTGACTACTTCTCGAATGAATACACTAGTTTGATGCTTACCTATTATCTGCCTCAGGTTCAAATGGTGGCTTGCAGAATTTGTCCACATGTATTGTCCCTATAGCATATATGTTCCTGTGGAAGAGCCACTGGAACAACCAGTAAGGGCTAAAGACATTGTCAAAATAGAGCATACAATATGAAGAGGTGATGCATTCTGACAGCTGCATCACAACTGCTGGCCCTGAGCCAAATTGTACAGACTAAATCTTGAGTTCCATAGTAGAACCTTGGTATGTCGGAGTCATACATGCGGCCGATTTCATCACACAAAACAAAAATTTTCACACCTCACTTTGTAAGATTATTGTGAATCATCATCATGAGTCATGTAACTCATTGCTGAGTGTTGTGACCCCATTTGACTTCACACAATATTATTGATTAAGCGGCGCCAACTTTGACGATGTTCAGCTTCTCTTAAAGCCTGCTGAAGAGTCAGACCGGTGGTACGCAGAACTTGATCAATCCACCTGCTCGATGTCCTTCCTTCCTTGTGGTCTTCTGCCAACAACTTTGCCTTCCATGATACACTTCTCCAGGTTTTCACTATCCCGTCTTACAATATGTCGGAAAAATTGAACGATTCTTCTTATGACGCGAGAGGAGAGACGTTCGGAGATATTCATTTCTTGAATAATAGATACATTAGTTCTTCTTTCTGTCCAACACCACATCCGAAAGGCGTCGATACGGTACTTACCTCTTGCCTTGGGGATCCAGGTCTCGGAACCATAATGGTAGACGGAGAACACAAGGGAAAGCACAGGTTACTGATTTTTCATCCACCAATTTATATGCCTCCAGTCCAGTCATTGAGGGCTTTCTTCATCACATATTCAGCATAGATGTTATATAGAATAGGTGATAATATGCAGCCCTGTCACCCGGATACCCTGCGAAATACTGAAAAATTCTGAAATGTTGCCACCTTTATAGTTGCAATGTTGTTTCCATACCAACTTTTCAGTAATGATATTAGATGTTGTGGAATGCCAAATTCACCAGAAACCTGCCATAGTTTATTCCAGACAACACAATCAAAAGCTTTCTTGTAGTCAAGGAAACATTAGCACAGGAACACAGAACTCACAAGATTTTTCAATTATTTGCCTTGTATTAAAAATCTGTTCCCGTGTTCCTTTTCCTGCAACAAATCCTGCTTACTCAATGGATATGTGAGGCATTATGTAAGACTTGAGGCGCTGGTTTATGATGTACAATAAAATCTTACTTGCATGAGATATCAGAACAATTGTACGATTATTGGAACACTTCCTGACTGACCTTTTCTCGTGGAAGGGGATTAAGATAGAACTTGTCCAATCGTTTGGCCATTCTCTCATCGTCCATATCCTATTACACAATGAGTGCATCATGTACAAGCTTTCTTCACCCATTTCTCCAGAAATACCATCCAGTCCAGGGGATTTTTTCTTTTCAAATGGTTGATGGCATTCTTGATTCCACTTTGTAGAATGGAAGGTTCCAATGCAGAAGGCCCACCTGATTGGTGGACTGCTACATCATCATTTATTCCAGAGTACAGCTTTTCACAGTATTGTTTCCACTTCTCTAGCACTTCTTTTCTATCTGCAGTTAGGCGTCCATTCTCGTCTTCTATACACCATGTGTGTGGTTTAAATTGATGATTAATGCTATTGATTTTGTTGAAGAGATCCTTGGTTTGATTTTGGTTCTGGTTTTGTTCTATTTCCTCGCAAACGCTGTGGATGAACTGTGATTTATCATTCCTACAATTATGCTGTATCTCTCTACACAGGGAGCCTCCGTGGCTCAGACGGCAGAACGTCGGCCTCTCACCGCTGGATACCGTGGTTCAAATCCCGGCCACTCTATGTGAGATTTGTGCTGGACAAAGCGGAGGCGGGACAGGTTTTTCTCTGGGTACTCCGGTTTTCCCTGTCATCTTTCATTCCAGCAACGCTCTCCATTCTCATTTCATAGCATCTATCAGTCATTAATATATCACTTTGGGAGTGGCGACCCCATCGTACTAACAGCCTATATATGCTTCGTTCATTACATCCCTGACCTGGTCAATGACTGGAAAACAGGTTGTAGGTTTTCATTTTCTCTACACAGGATCCTGTACCTATTTTCATCCTGAGTGGATTGGATACCATGTTTCTTCAGACTACTACTTTCTTCAATCAGATGCAGTCTTGTTTGATATCCAGGGATGTTTTGCACTCGGTGCACTCCTAGCTGGCTCTGAGAGAGAGAGAGAGAGAGAGAGAGAGAGAGAGAGAGAGAGAGAGAGAGAGATTAGGGAACAATGTCTCTTATTCTGTCCCACATCTGACAAGGTGATTTTTCTTCCTTTAGTAGCAAATCTGGGATCTTTGGCCTTACAAGTTGTCCGAAGCGTGCAAGAGATTCCTGGTTAGTGAGTCTAAACTGTCTTGCTCTTATCTTAGAAGTGAAGCTTCCACGGTGTGAAGAATTATTTAATTTAATTTCCGGGTTGAACCGTGTTGTACTTGTACGCACATCACGTACAGTTTGCCGACGTTTCGAATACATTGCAGTATTCTTTGTCAAAGCGACTGAAATACCCCTACTCGATCCGAGGTAATCAGTCTCCCAGGCAGAAATTAGGGATAGCTGCTAGGATCTTGGTCTTGTCAAATGATTTTCCGTGCCTAGTTTCGTAGGAATGCTTGGCTACTGCTGAAATATCTGTGTTTTGGTTCTTGGTGTGACGGATATGTTCTTTTCCCTTGGAATCTGGAAAGGAAAATCCGCGAGGCTATCGAAATCAAGAAACATCTGAACAACATCAATTTAGAAGAAGGATATTAAATCAGTAATTTTTGGATGCCTATCATTCATAGTTTAAGACATACAGACCCCAACATAAACACACGGGCCGCAACCCCATTACATAACAGCGCGGGCAAGCCCCCACTACCTGGCTGTGACACATACTTTCCAGAATTCTCACGAGACAGCCAGGGCTTACGTCAGCCAGAAAGGCTAGGATATAAAAGGCCAAGATCAAGGCCACTCTAGTAGTCTAATTTCTGCCTGGGAGACTGATTACCTCGGATCGAGTAGGGGTATTTCAGTCGCCTTGACAAAGAATACTGCAATGTATTCGAAACGTCGGCAAACTGTACGTGATGTGCGTACAAGTACAACACGGTTCAACCCGGAAATTAAATTAAATAAAATAATGTCTTGCTCTTATCTTCTTGGCGACTTCTAGTTTTAGCCATGTTTTCATGGACAACAGATTATGGTCACTGCCACATTCTGCTCCAGGAAAGGTCTCACAATCTAGAACAGATGTCTTCCAATGTTGTCTCACTAAGATGAAATCAATCTGATTCCTGAATCTATCACCAGGTGATATCCTAGCCTTGGGTGATGCTGGAAGAGGTTGTTGCAAACTACCATGTCATTGCCAACATAAAACTCCAGTAGCTGTTTTCCCCATTCATTCCTTTTGCCTAGGCCATAACGACCAATCAGATCTGATGTCAGTGTCTTCAGTAGTGTCCCCAATCTTAGCATTGAAGTCACCTTGGATTATTACTATTTCCCTATTTGCAAACAGTTTGATGGCATGTTCTAATAGTCCATTGAACTCGTCTATTTCAGCATCTTGATGCTGCAGCTGTGGGAGCATAGGCCTGGATAATATTAATCCTGCAAGGGGAAGCATTCAGTTTGATGGTAATGATTCTATCACTAATGGGTTCATAGCCTAGGACAGTATTGTTCAGTTTTTCAGGAACAACAATTGCAACACCATTTTCACTCATCACTTTGCGAAAAGTATACAGTATTCCTTCCATGAGTTACAAAATGTCCATGTCCTTTCCAATGAGTCTCACTAAGGCCAAGGATATCCACATCATGTGAACTCATTTCTCTTTCTAATATTGCAAGTTTCCCTGGCTGTAGGGCACCACGGATTTTCCATGTTGCAATCCTTCTAATAACTCTCGTAGAGGATTTACTTTGACAGATGAAAATAGGGGCTTCTCTTAATCCTGTCTCTCCCGGAGATCCGACTGGGAGACTTACTCCGGAACATTTGGAATTAAGCAAGCCATCATGGGGTTGTCGAGGGAAAAGTACAGTGGTGGTTTCCTGTTGCCTTTCACTGCCCCCAAATCCATTGGCTCACCGAGCCAGATTCCTGCTGGGGTTGGTTACCCAGCCTTCCACTGGGTTGCTCAGCTTAACAGGGGCACCATGAGTAGGTTGGAAATTGGAGGATTGAGGTGAGAAAGGCTAAGAGAACTCTTGAGTTCTTATATTCACATCACACCCCCATTTTGCCAGAGTCTCAAGGTGATCGTAGAGACTCTCCCTAGGTTACTTCCCAGGGCCCTTATCGTGAATAAACTGCTTTATATTCAACTGGCGTTGAATGGTACTGGCTGTTCATCATCACTGAGGTTTTCTTCCAGCTGAAGTCTCTCACACCTTTCCCTTAGAGTATTGCATATTGGTCTGATTTTCCATAACCTGTCAGTTGTGTGTGGATCGTTCCGTAGTGTGTTCACCACATGAACATTATTGTGTAGCTTTAAAAATCTGATTACTGTCATATTGTCAGCAATAAAAGGGTTTCAAAACCTCTCTTCCTAATACATTCTGACTCTAAGATAACCCACGTTGCCCATAAGATGAATTCCAAGGAAAGTGTTAATTTCTTCTACTGTAGTTGGTTGAAAGTTAGCAACATTGTTTTCAACTGCATAGCCTACAATTTGTTGAATAAACCATAACATTTAATAGCTGTGAATTAAAATATTTCTCAAATATGTTGGGCCCATGAATCTCCGTGGTATTTTGAACATACAACATGAAAGTTCTGCAGTGGTAGTGTCTGAAGTGTTGCATATCATTGAAACTGAAGCAGTGTTTGTCCCTAATTCCATTGGTGTCTGCTCACGACTGTGATCTTCACCCAAATCAGAGGTATGTCCATTAGGCAAGACACATTTTTGAATGTAATTTTCTCCCAAGTTACGAAGTAGGGAACCTTCTGTGAGGTCAGGATTTTCCATCTGGCAAATATCTGCAATTTTCAAAACAAAAAGGGAGGGGGGAATTATTTAATTGAAATATAACAATAAATATTAATTACAGTACAATGAGTTTAGTTGTGCTGATTTATCTGATACGTTGAATCTTACCTTCATGTTTTTTACAAAGTTGTAGCTGATTTTCATTATCATATGACTGCTCAAAATCAGATAAATCTCCATTTTCCAGTAACTGAAGAATTTAGTCTTCATTTAGCTGCTTCTTATCTGGCCTAACTGCAGGGTCATCCTTATCCTCGGACCAGCAATATTCACAATCCATTCTTGCAAATACACATACTTCTTGTAAACCAGTATTTTATTTTGTGGTTATGTGTAATGCCAGTGATGACACTGTCAGTCATACTGTTCTAGATCAAGTATGATACTTGAAAAACATCTCAATCTGACCATTAGAGTGATTCATAGGTTCTAACAAGTATGTTTTGAAAATTATAAAGCTTATTTGAGCCAAAAATAATTTTTTCGTTTTCTGTAGTTATTCTAACTATATGAATACATTTCAGAAAAGTTAGTTTTGTATATGCAATGTATTTAATGTCACGGCATATTTGATTCGTTGTTTCTGCTCGCATTTCATACCTGCAGAGAACATAATATATAATCCATAGAGGTTGTTATTCAAGGAACGGTATACTAGCAGAGCAAGAATCTATAGTTTACCAAAGATGGTGAACTGAAAGTAACCTACCTACAGTCAAGCCGCTGGCTGTTCGGCCCTGACATTTCTCAGACAGTGTTGCCAATTTTGAACCATGCAATATAAAGAAACACACATACCTAAAATATTTCACGCATACGTAGATCAGATTCTGTATTAATGCGACAAATGCTTACGGAAATGTGCAAAAATTACCTCTAATATATTGAAAACCAACACTAGTGTAATCGTAATAATAAAACATTCAAATTCAATTTAACAGCACTCCAAGAACAGCGTAAATATAATAACAAAACATTCCAGTCATAATTAAGCACACTCAGAGAATAGAGTAACCATAACTTGAAAATAGTAGACTATAGACATAATGTAAAACAATGTTAAAACCGAACTGTGTAAATAGTATTACTGTAATTGAAATAAGTCAGAATAAAAAATAAAACCCTGAAAATAGTATCAACGTGGCAATAAAAACGTCACTGTTACAATAAAACTTCAACATGCTCATAGAATAGTAGTGCCAAAATAATAAAATTTTGTAATGAAATGAAACAAATTATGTACTCACAGTAACTGATCCAAAGGGAATACGCCACACTCTCCGAAAACATCGGTGTTTTCATCCTTGTTACTAGTGTCACTGGAGTCGCTGCTATCATCCTTACCTAGGGAAATAATAAGTTCTTCCACTCGACATTCAACAATTCCGTCAGCTTCTTTTGCCTTATATAGACCATCCCAGGTGTGACTCGCAACACTTTTCCACTTATCCGCTGTAACAAGTTTGACTGCCTCGTGCACTAAGCTTTCAACATCAGTGAGACGGAAAGATTTCTTATTTTCGGCAACATATCCTTTAACTTGTGCCCAAATTAGCTAGATTGGATTAAAGTGACAGTGGTAAGGAGGAAGCCTAATTACCCTATGACCCTGAGCCGTAGCGATGGAGTCCACTTCGTAGGTGCAAAATATAGGCTTATGGAGTTTTACACTTAGTAAGCAGCTCCGCCTTTGTCATTTCTGCAGCAGTAAGCAGCTCCACCTTTGTCATTTCTGCAGCTATCCCCGGTACATTATTTCCCACCAAGCTCTGAAGAATGTTATCTTTTCTTTCTTTCATTGACGGTGCTTTGTTTAGTTACAGAGAGTGATAGGGGGCATTATCCATAACAATTAGAGAATTGGGACTTAATGTTTGGTAGCAAAGCATTTTAAAATCACATTGTGAAAGTAATACCATTCATTTCTTTGTGATAATCACGAGTGCTCTTTGATCTGAACAGAATCATAGCTTCCGGAACAAATCCATTAATGCCACCTGCATGGAGCAAAATAAGCCTACTTCACTTCCCAGTAGGTGCTTTGAAAGTCCCTGCTACTGTTTCATCTGTCCAGGCCACCGTTTTAGAATGTCCAGCATTTACCCATGTTTCATCTAACCACACTACTCTATCAGGACTAGTCTTTAGAATTTCCCTCAAAAATCTACCTCGCCATGCTACAATTTCACTTCTATCCATCGCAGCTTTTCTCCGTGAAAATTTCTTCCAATGAAAGCCAAGTTCTCTCAGTATTTTACTTAAAATGGTCTTTCTTCCACAGAATAAGCAAAATTCTGTCAAAGAGTCAAGTAGTTTATCATGCATGGGAAATTCCCTTCTCATGTAATAACTGTATGTTGCCTTATCACATCGTTTTGAAATGTATCTAGTGATGTCTTGGGACAATATCTTCGTTTTTCAGGAATACGCAGTACTTTAGAGGGTGTATTAAGATCCACTGGACACTTTTCACAGTTGTCCTACCTACTTTTAAAGCGTCACAAACTGTATCTTTTGTAACAGGAAGAAGAGGCCCACCGTTATCGTGCTCTTTCTCAAATTGTTCACGTAGCTGGTATATATGGCTTTGGCTCTTATAAAAACTGATTTTTTTTCTTTTTTGTTTCCGATGATCCACTGGCCATCTCACAATAACAAAAACAAATAGCTTACACACACCGTGAACACATGCATTTTATGCAGGCTAGCAAGCAACTGAGGCTACGTGTGCCTCTTCAAAGAAGTGGCATCACCGCACTAGTGGGATAAGGGACTCGTGGCGATATGAACGGTGATCGGTGCTTGCTGTAAAATCTTCAATCTGGCATGCCAGTGACGTCAGGCATTGCAAACCGTGACAGTTATTCTACCACTAGCAGAACTCTTAGTATTCTTTGCGGTAAAAGAACTTAAATTAAAACAATAACATCAAATCGACCAGGGGTGTAAGTTTCAGTGATTTAATATTAAATCATACGGCATACTGTAAATTCATAATAGTGCTTTCAAGGTTATATGTATAGTTTCAAATTGCTGCAGGTTGGCAATACTCTTCTCTACTCTTTCTTTTCATCACTATCTGTCAGGGCCAGGCAGCCAGCAGCTGGACTATATATCTAGGACACTATTTAACTGAAATGCCTTCTCTCAAACCAGTTATTAATTTTGCAAACATGTCCAATATAATCAGGGGAAAAATGCTTCCCAGAGCTTACAGATAACACGTGTCAAGCTAACTGGCCGGTAATTATCTTCTCAGGTTTATCACCCCTTCCTTTATACACTGGGGCTACAGTTGCAACTCTGCTGGGTGAAAAGCCAGCTACAATGCCACTTGGCTATTGTAACCCCTGCTTAGTGTTGTTGTTTTGCCCCTTGAAAACTATCAATGACTATACATGAATTTCTTTTCAGGGTTTGGAAAGGAATGAAATTGTTACCTAATTTTCAGAGATGTTCGTTACAATGTCGATGTTACGTTATTTCTGATGATTTCATATTAAGCCACTCCGAATGTTATCTTGTTTATATATCATATGTATATCATTTGTAATACTTCACTGTGCTACTCTGCAAATTAATTGAATAAGAATCTTCATTTCATTTTTACTCAAAAGTACATCCAATTAATGAATTATTTTTCCAATTGAATTTGAGTCCTCTTCATTATGAATTGAGAAGGGGATTCTTTTAAATTAAAACTCTTTGCTGTGTTATTATGATATTTGGGTATTTAATAATTAAACTGAATTATTACTTCATATGTTCACAGGATCGGATGCGGTGGCATTTGCCCCTAGTCATGTTTCGTGAGCAGGTGAACACCATCTCAGCATGGTTTGAGCAATGGAATGAGTGCGAACAGACGGTGGCTCTGTACTCGCTGCTCAAGAGACTCACCCCTGTCAAGGCCAGATTTTTGGCCGTGGCATTGGACCAGTCTCTGTCAGAGTGCACTGAGCTGCAACTTCACGAACATCAGGCTAACAACCCAGGTAATTGATTACAAGAGATTTTCTGACTGCTAAATGGAGAAACCTACCATGCTCTCCCAGGAAAGTAAGGGACAGAATTTTGTTTATCCAATCCTCATTAAACTGGATTTCCAGTTTATTCGGGCTGTTATAATTTTCAGCATGAAGTTACAGCCAGCTTTTTTTTTTTTTTTTTTTTTTTTTTTTTTATGTTGCTGAAGTGTTCCTCAGGTAATCAATCTTAGTTTCTTTAAATATTTGCAAATATTCCTGATTGTATGTTGATGATAGTGATGAAATTGCCTAGTAGCAAAATTACAGAGTTGCTGGCTATGGCATGACAATGAATGACAAAATTATTGCTCCGTACTGTTCAGGTAATGAAGACAATGTGGTGGATTGTAAAACGAACAAGGTGTCCAGAGGAAGAACTAATGATATGTGCAGAGACAACGGTACAGCTGGAAAAAAAAAAAAAAATTTACTCCAAATGTCATACGACCACAACCTCCATGTAATTGGTATTGGGAAATGCCAACACAATCGTCCTATGCCCAAACACCATACTACAATCTGTAACAGTAACGAGTAACTGATACTACACAAACTACAAACATTAGTCTTGAAGACAGTGAGAGCTCTCTGAAACGGATGCATGTTTGTTACATACATACATACATACATACATACATACATACATAAATACATACATTCATTATCATTATAGACTGTTATGCCTTTCAGCGTTCAGTCTGCAAGCCTCTGTGAATTTACTAAACGTCGCCACAATCCTCAATTTGCAACTAGTGTTGTGGCCTCATTTAGTTCTATACCTCTTATCTTTAAATTGTTAGAAACCGAGTCTAACCATCGTCGTCTTGTTCTCCCTCTACTTCTCTTACCCTCCATAGCGGAGTCCATTGTTCTCCTAGGTAACCTATCCTCCATTCGCTGCACATGACCCCACCACCGAAGCCAGTTTGTGTGTACAGCTTCATCCATCGAGCTCATTCCTAAATTAGCCTTTATCTCCTCATTCAGAGTACCCTCCTGCCATTGTTCCCACCCGTTTGTACCAGCAATCGTTCTTGCTACTTTCATGCCTGTTATTTCTAACTTATGAACTTATGAAGATATCCTGAGTCCATCCAGCTTTTGCTCCCGTAAAGCAAAGTTGGTCTGAAAACAGACCGATGTAAAGATAGTTTCGTCTGGGAGCCGACTTCCTTCTTACAGAATAATGTTGATCGCAACTGTGAGCTCACTGCATTAGCTTTACGACACCTTGATTCAATCTCACTTAATATATTACCATCCTGGGAGAACACACAACTTAAATACTTGAAATTATCGACCTGTTCTAGCTTTGTATCACCAATCTGACATTCAGTTCTGTTGAATTTCTTACCTACTGACATCAATTTAGTCTTCGAGAGGCTAATTTTCATACCATACTCATTGCACTTATTTTCAAGTTCCAAGATATTAGACTGCAGGCTTGCGGAGCAATCTGCCAGTAAGACCAAGGCCAGACTGCTTACTACATTTCCACCTAACTGAATCTTTCCCTGCCATTTTATACCTTTCAGCAGATGATCCATATAAACTATGAACAGCAAAGGTGAAAGATTACAGCCTTGTCTAACCCCTGTAAGTACCCTGAACCAAGAACTCATTCTACCATCAATTCTCACTGAAGCCCAATGCCTTTGATTGCTTTTAATAATCTACCTTTAATTCCATAGTCCCCCAGTATGGCGAACATCTTTTCCCTCGATACCCTGTCATGTGCTTTCTCTATATCTACGAAACATAAACACAACTGCCTATTCCTCGTAGCATTTTTCAATTACCTGGCGTAGACTGAAAATCTGATCCTGACAGCCTCTCTGTGGTCTGAAACCACACTGGTTTTCATCCAACTTCCTCTCAACGACTGATTGCACCCTCCCTTACAAGATGCCAGTGAATACTTTGCCTGGTATACTAATCAATGAGATACCTCTATAGTTGTTGCAATCCTTCCTGTTCCCTTGCTTATATATAGGTGCAATTACTGCTTTTGCCCAATCTGAAGGTACCTTACCAACACTCCATGCTAATTTTACTACTCTATGAAGCCATTTCATCCCTGCCTTCCCACTATACTTCACCATTTCAGGTCTGATTTCATCTATTCCTGCTGCTTTATGACAATGGAGTTTTTTTACCAACCTTTCCACTTCCTCAAGCATAATTTCACCATTTTCCTCCTCCCCAAGAGCTTGGCTGTTCACACCACCACCAGGATGATTTCCTTTTACATTGAGAAGATGTTCAAAATATTCCCTCCACCTCTCCAGTGATTCCCTGGGATGTATTATGAGTTTACCTGAATTACTCAAAATGCTTGACGTAGCCTTTCCAGGTTGTTACCAAAATCTTCCCATGACTTCTTTTTGGATTCAACAACTATTTGTTTCGCTCTGTTTCTTTCATCTACATACAGATCCCTGTCTGCCTCGTCGGCCCTTGTTTGGAGCCATTTCTGATAAGCCCTCTTTTTACGTTTACAAGCTGCTCTCACTTCATCATTCCACCAAGCTGTTCGCCTTTTCCCATCTTTACACACAGTTGTTCTTAGGCATTCTCTTGCTGTTTCTATTACAGCGTCCCTGTATGCCACCCATTCATTTTCTATATCCTGAACCTGCTTACTGTCTACTGTTCGAAACTTCTCACTAATCATATCCATGTACTTCTAATTTCCTCGTCCTGGAGATTTTCTACCCTTATTCATTTGCAGACAGATTTCACTTTCTCTACTGTAGGCCTAGAGATACTTAGTTCACTACAGATCAGATAGTGGTCTGTATCATCGAAAAAAAACCCAGAAAACTCGTACATTCCTAACAGATTTCCTGAATTCGAAGTCTGTTAAGATATAGTCTATTATGGATCTGGTACCCCTAGCCTCCCACGTGTAGCGGTGAATAGCCTTATGCTTGAAGAATGTATTCATAACAGCTAAACCTATACTAGCACAGAAGTCCAGCAAACTCATCCCATTCCCATTGGCTTTCATATCTTCTCTACATTTACCAATCACCCTTTCGTATCCTTCAGTTTTATTCCCAACTCTCGCATTGAAATCGCCCATTAGCACTATTCTACCCTTGCTGTTGACCCTGACCACGATGTCACTCAATGCTTCATAAAACTTGTCAACTTCATCCTCGTCTGTACCCTCACATGGTGAATACACGGACACAATTCTAGTCCTAATTCCTCCTACTGACAAATCTACCCACATCATTTGCTCATTTACGTGCCTAACAGAAACTATGTTGCGTGCAGTGGTATTCCTGATAAAGAGCCCTACCCCAGACTCTGCCCTTCCCTTTCTAACACCCGTCAAGTACACTTTATAATCTCCTATCTCTTCCTCGTTATCTCCCCTTACCCGAATATCACTTACTCCTAGCACATCCAGATGCATCCTCTTTGCTGATTCAGCCAGTTCTACTTTCTTTCTTCCATAAGCCCCATTAATATTGATAGCTTCCCATCAAATTCCATTTCGTTCGCCAAGTTGTTTCCAAGGAGTCCCTCGCCTATCTAATGGGAGTGGGACTCCGTTACTCCCATAGGTCCGAGGCTTGCTTAAAGTGTTCTGAGCTCGGTAAATTCATGAAGCAGGATGCTACCCAACTTGCACATAGTCCAAGTGAGGGTCTCTCCTCTAACGGGTTATGGACCACCGGTGGATTGTATAGTCCTAGCCGCCTGAGCACAAGGAGGCCCAAGACTCAGAATATGTCCGAGATGCCCACTCCCATTCCATAGCAACTGGTATCCCGACTCTCAGGACCACTTACTAGGCCACTCAACCGTTGCCCATGGTTCACGAACTAGGACGTGACTACAGTAACCCACAAATGAACCATATGTTTGTTACGGTATGTAGTAATTGCAGTAAATGTGAAACTTGCGTACAGTGGCCCTATCACATTGAAACATCACAACTGCACCACAGTTTGAGTCATTGCGGACAGAACACAGGTTTGTCAGGCATTGAGATTAGCGCATGCGCAGCAGATATGCTTACCCCTTACATCCCTTACCCCGCATCCATGTTACTTCTTGTCAGATGACCATACTAATTTGAAATGAAAGAAACTTTCAAACTATTTCCGTAAATAAAAATTAGTTTAATATAGTTGTCTTTTCTCTTCTATTTGCAAATAGTAACCCACAGGACAAGCCTGTGCGTATTGATCATACATCAGGAAACTCTCACCAATACGAGGCTATTTATCTAATTGGTATTATTATTTTTGCAAGTTAACTGGATAAGTCAATCTGCTTCTTGATGTAATTTCACTGTCCACACTCACGTCACTTTCTTTTTTTAAAAACTTTCTTTTCCTCTCTGTTTTCCTGATCACAGAGTCGAACAGTAAATGGGCGAGCCAAATGGTGACGTCACCAGTCCCTCTCAACTTGGCATGGCGCACGCTATAACCACATTGCTCCCTCCTCAAGGCTACTTGTTCAGAGCTACTCCACGATATGGCGCCAGGCGATCCAGGTAAACGACCCTCATTTTTCCTTGGGGAGACCGCCGGATCCTGTAGATGACTTTGTTGATCCTGGTGACAATCGTATATGGACCTTCCTATTGTGCCTGAAGCATCGGCGACTTCCCTTCTGTTCGCACCGGATGGTACAGCCACACTGTCGCCTTACTGGAAACCTGCAGAGTTCTCCAGCAAGTCATAGCTGGCTTTCATCTGGTTTCTGGCCACCCTTGGATGTTGTCAAGCATAATCGATGAAGTCTTTGACCTGATCCACCAACTCCTGCACATAGTCCGTTGCTGGCTGCTGCTGGTCTGGTGCCGACATGAACATTCGATCGCATGGTAGGCAGAGCTCCCTTCTAAAGACCATGTTGGCAGGTGTCGTACTAGTCGTCTAGGGGTGGACGCTCGATAGACCATCAAGAAGAATGGAACCCTCTCGTGTCAGTCCTTCTGGTGCGCCAAAACCGCCTTTCTGAGGTGCTCCTCGATGATTTTACAAAACGCTCCACCCTGCCTCGGACTGAGGATGGATGGGCGTTGCATGAGTCTTTCGCACTCCTAAGTGCTGCAGAACTGCTTACATCAGCCTTGACTCGGTTTCTGCCTTGATTGCTGTGCAGTTCCATAGGGACACCGAATTGGCAGGAGAAGTTTTTGAAGAGATGTCGGCCACTGTCGATGCTTCTTGGTTCGGGATGGCTTCGACCATGATATATATATTGATTCCCAAGGGCGTAGACCTCCAGCCACTTTGTGGAATAGTCCATAGCCAGGAGTACGTAACGGTTTCCAGCGTCTGATTCAGAGAATGGTCCAGCAATGTCAATGGCGATCCTTTCGAAATGTGCTCCGACGTTGTATTGCATCACTTGGCCCCTACTCGTGGTCTGTGGGCCTTGGCTCGCTGCACAAGTGTTGCACAACTGGCACATCCTCTCGACATCATTCCTCATGTGTGCCCACTAGCAACGCTGTGGGGCACGGTCTAGCGTCTTATTCATTCCCCAAGTGCCCGGCAGTGGTTCCCGCATGCAACTCGAACAGCACTTCTTTTCTCATGCTCCTAGGCATTCTGTTTTTTACCGTCGGTCGATTCCCACTTGCGGGTAAGCACCTTATAATACCAATATAATGGTCCGTTATTGGACATTATAAATTTTTCAGCTAACTCATTCTTGGTTGCCTGCGTTTCGCCCTCGTGTGCCAAGTTAGGCTCGTCAGTTGGGACCTAGCACATCACCCAAGACGCAAGGCTAGTGCACACTGTGGAGGCCACTGCATAGGCCACTTGAAGCCACCAGCAGTGCCAATGCACTATGAGAGCTATGTCTCACTTTCAAAAAGGTGATGCCTGCCTGGCCATCAAATGATGTAGATGTTGATTCCCATAGGGAACCTAAAATATTTGTCCCGAATGAGTAAATGTATAATACCAATATAATGGTCCGTTATTGGACATTATAAATTTTTCAGCTAACTCATTCTTGGTTGCCTGCGTTTCGCCCTCGTGTGCCAAGTTAGGCTCGTCAGTTGGGACCTAGCACACCACCCAAGACGCAAGGCTAGTGCACACCGTGGAGGCCACTGCATAGGCCACTTGAAGCCACCAGCAGTGCCAATGCACTATGAGAGCTATGTCTCACTTTCAAAAAGGTGATGCCTGCCTGGCCATCAAATGATGTAGATGTTGATTCCCATAGGGAACCTAAAATATTTGTCCCGAATGAGTAAATTTATAATACCAATATAATGGTCCGTTATTGGACATTATAAATTTTTCAGCTAACTCATTCTTGGTTGCCTGCGTTTCGCCCTCGTGTGCCAAGTTAGGCTCGTCAAGGCAACCAAGAATGAGTTAGCTGAAAAAAAAAAAAAAAAATTTATAATGTCCAATAACGGACCATTATATTGGTATTATAAATTTACTCATTCGGGACAAATATTTTAGGTTCCCTATGGGAATCAACATCTACATCATTTGATGGCCAGGCAGGCATCACCTTTTTGAAAGTGAGACATAGCTCTCATAGTGCATTGGCACTGCTGGTGGCTTCAAGTGGCCTATGCAGTGGCCTCCACGGTGTGCACTAGCCTTGCGTCTTGGGTGGTGTGCTAGGTCCCAACTGACGAGCCTAACTTG
This sequence comes from Anabrus simplex, assembly GCF_040414725.1. NCBI lineage: Eukaryota > Metazoa > Arthropoda > Insecta > Orthoptera > Tettigoniidae > Anabrus > Anabrus simplex. Next base: position 53,064,584 of record NC_090275.1, read on the forward strand.
GCACACGAGGGCGAAACGCAGGCAACCAAGAATGAGTTAGCTGAAAAATTTATAATGTCCAATAACGGACCATTATATTGGTATTATAAATTTACTCATTCGGGACAAATATTTTAGGTTCCCTATGGGAATCAACATCTACATCATGGTAAGCACCTTGTCGCTAACCTTGAGAGACGACCATTGGGCCCAGTATGCCTGGTAGGTTGGACTGCGTTCGGCGATGTCTTTTCATTCGGGCCTCTGCCCAGACTTGACTTCCTGTAAGAGCTGTCCGATGTAGTCATCCTCCAGCTGTTCCCTCCTCAGGGCGGCTCGATCCCATCCTTTAGCAGTGGTGACCCCACAGCCCACGCGTCCATGATGCCCGCCTCTCTCTCCACTTTCTGGCAGTGGGACAGTTCTCCGGGCATGGTCTTCTGGAAAGAGCGTCGGCATTGCAATGCTTCCTTCCTTGTCGGTGCTCTGTGGTGAAGTCGTACTCCTAAAGACGTTGTACCCAGCGAGCCGTCCGTCCTAAGTACCTGAAGCTTAGGAGCCACGTCTATGCAGAGTGGTCGGTGCGTAGGTGGAAAGGCTGCCCACACACATACTTGTGGAAGTGCTCCAAGGCCTTCACGATGGCCAGCAGTTCCAGACTTGTTACACGGTAATTTCGCTCTGCTTTTGACAAGGTCTTGCTGAAGTATACGATCACCTTCTCCTGTCTGTCTTGCACTTGCGACAGCACCCCACCAATTCCCACGTTGCTGGTATCGGTGTCTATGATGAACTTCTCCATAGGCTTGGGGTATCGCAGGATTGGTGCTGTATACAGGGCCTCCTTCAGCGTCCGGAAGGCCGCCTCTGCCTCATTGATCATTGGAAATGCCTTCCCTCCTCGGTGAGTCATGTAAGAGGCTTTGAGAGATCCGCGTAGCCAGCCATAAATATGTGGTAGTGCGTGCAAAGACCAAGGAAACTCCTGAGCTCTCACTTGTCCTTTGCATGCCAGTCTCTGACAGCTCCTAACTTCTCCAGATGTGTGGCTACCTCTTCTGATGTCAGAATGTGGCCTAGGTAGCGCACCTCCTTCCGGAATAGCTGGCATTTTCTGGGACTTAACTTTAGGCAAGCGCTACATAGTCTCTGGAACACTCTCCGTAGGTTCTCAAAGTATTCCCTGAACGTGCGTCCCATAATAATGATGTCGTCCAGATATACAAGGCAGGCGTCGTGAGTTAGCCACCTCAGTACAGGCTCCATCAGTCGCTTGAAGGACACCGGAGCATTGCGGAGACCAAAAGGCATCACGGTGAACTGGTATAGCCCTTGGCCTGTTGAGAACGCAGTCTCTTTGACTTCCGGATGGAGCGCCACTTGCCAGTATCCAGACTTCAGGTCCAAAGTCGAAAACCACTGAGCTCCAGATAACGTGTCCTGGATGTCATTTATGTCAGGTAACGGGAAACGGTTCTTCTTCGTGACGTCGTTGAACTTGCGGTAATCTACGCAAAAACGGAGCTTCCTGTTCATTTTCTTCACCAGAACAATCGCCAACGACCACGTCTGTTCAATTCCTCGATTTCCCGCTGCTTCATGTCTTCTATCATTGCTAGATTTCCGCCTTCTTCGCTGGGGGTATCGTACGAGGTGGCTGCCGGATTGGGTTGGAGTCACCGGTGTTTGAGATGGCACATTACCCGTCCTTCCTTTGTCACCTCCTGTAGGAGTGAAGATGTCCCAGAATTCATGGATTAGTTCCTTAAACTCCCTGAGTTGTCCCACATCCAGATGTGTCTGGGCATCAGATATAATCTTCCGGAGCTTATCCAATCCCACTTCCAGGGAATGTGAACCTTCATTGCCAACTGACACACTGGGCGAGTTGGCCGTGCGGTTAGTAGCGCACAGCTGTGAGCTCGCATCTGGGAGATAGTGGGTTCGAACCCCACTGTCGGCAGCTCTGAATATGGTTTTCCATGGTTTCCCATTTTCACACCAGGCAAATGCTGGGTCTGTACCTTAATTATGGCCACAGCCACTTCCTTCCCATTCCTAGGCCTTTCCTGTCCCATTGTCACCATAAGACCTATCTGTGGATCCATTCGGAATTGCTAGGCGGGCAATAATTCTGTTGTGGAGATTTATCTCCCGTATGCAGTTGTGAGACTGTGCCTCTTATAAGGGCTTCTGATAAGTTCACCTGCATACACCCCAGCGTCAGTGGGTAGGGTCTGACACATCCCACTCTGATGAGTCTATTGTCAGACCTAAGGCGAAACGCTGGTTAATAGAGCAAACGCCTGAAAAGCCTTGTTTCTGATATGTTTTTGACATTTTTGACATGCTCTATTGGTGAAAAATAATTTAGAATTTAGAATTTTCCATTGTAAAGCAACTAGCCTACTGACACAACGCACATGACTGGTTAGATGTCGGAAGCAATGTATGGAAGTTACTAGAATCAATGATGATTGACTCACCTTGAGCAATTGGCTAATTTCTCCTTCAGGTTTAAATTGAAGTGGGAATTCATCTCTATATCATGATCTTACATGATTAAAGTAAACTTCCCCGGAACCACCTAACATCAAGTGAATAAGTGTCACCCACATAGACAGCATAAAACAGCACAAATTCACTTATCCCGGAAGTACACAGACTGGACTATATAACGAATTGCCAGAATTTTAAGAATTTTATATCACAGCAATCACTTGTAACATAATTTTAACTTATCTCGTGTATCATTACAGTAATGTATTTTATGATATGTTAAAATGTGTTTTAGATGTTTTAGGAATATGTATATAACTGTTTAATTTGTACTTAAGGCTGATGATGGAACATATATGCCGAAACTAGTACCATTTGACATGTGATTGAATCGCAAATAAAACGTCATTGTATTGAATAGGTGGACCTTGAAAGAATTTTTATTTACTTTAATCCCACTTCAGTACGGAACCCAATGAAATTCATAACTATAAGGGACTGGGTGTTGTCGTCCTCGTGATCATTTCATCCTCATCACGGCGTACAGGTCAAATCAGACGACCTGCACCTGGTGAGCCGAACATGTGCTCGTGCTCGGACACTTCCGACACTAAAAGCCATACGCCATTTCATTCATTTCAGTACAAGGGAACGCTATCCATGTTGCACATTTTAACTTGAACAGGATTGTGGTGTTCCACGAAAAAGGAACTGGCATGGTTTGCCGTAGGATTCATCTCGTATAACAGGCTCGGTCTTGAATTGTGCATTCGGTATGGCGGACCTTGACAAGGTCTACATCAAGCAAATAGTGAATTCAGTACGATCTTTGCTGTCCATTAAAGTTCGAAAGAATTATTTCCAGTCAGACAACCAGCCCCTTGGACCTACAGCAGTACTTTTCAGTGCAGAATCAAAGATTAAAACGATTATAGTAGGGCTGAGTAGTTCAGACAGTTGAGGCGCTGGCCTTCTGACCCCAACTTGGCAGGTTCGATCCTGGCTCAGTCCGATGGTATTTGAAGGTGCTCAAATACATCAGCTTCATGTCGGTAGATTTACTGGCACAAAAAATAACTCCTGCATGACTAAATTGACACTTTGGCGTCTCCAAAAACTGTGAGTGGTTGGTGTGACGTAAAGCCAATAACATTATTATTAAAACAATTATTTCAACTGTGTAATGTGCTTACCTTGTGGTCTTGATCATTAAACGAGTCTAGTCTTTATGATCTGACACCATAGTTAGCTTGTTCAAGTCTCGATGGGGAGGAATCAAACTGTTGGCCAGTAGATTAGGAAAGGATGTGTGAAAAGCCTGCGGTCAAACCTCTCTGCAGTGTTCATATGAAGTTTGCATGATGGTACTGCGGTTTCATCCATCAGATAGGGGCATTAAGTCTTGACCAGACCATATGTCTTTGACAGGAGTAGGCTATGCACAGACATCAGGTTTCAATCTCTCTCTACCTCATCCATCATCGCTCCCTATATAATGCATAATATGCATTTGTCACACTGTAGACTCAAATATATACTCTTGTGTAATGATTTTTGCTTCTGAGACAAGGAGTAACTAACCAAAGATGGTGCGCATAAATAAATGAAGATCGGAAACTGGCCTTCACCACAGCCAATGGACTGGTATCCAAGTGCCTTAACACTAGAGGAGGAGGAGAAGGAAGAAATCCACATACACGTTCAAATTAAATGTAGTTTTTCTGAAGGCATGATGTGTAGTGGAAGTCTGTGGCACTCTGTAAATTATGTGGTTAAATATGAGTCCTTTCAGGTTTTCATTTATTGTGTATATTTTCAAATCGAGAAAGGACTTTCAGACCTAATTGGGGAGAAGGTTTCCTATTCGACACAAAGTGGGAATTACATTATCAAATTTTGTGTCGTGCAGGTTTTGTTGGCAGTCTTTTGGCCGAGAGTAAGGAGACAGCTCTAGGGCAACTTCTACTGCATCTGCCACTGCTAAGACCTGGTAATGTGGAGGCCAAGACACGATACCTGGCTGTCATCCACAAGGTACTGAGTCACTCCGTGGAAACAAATAGTCACATCGAAGAGGCAAGGCAGCTGCTCTCCTACAGCCTCATCCACCCAGCCATCAGTAACGAGGACCGCAGGTAAGCCAGTATGCTGGTAGTCTTGTATATTATCAAAATGTTTTCGTCCCATTTTTTAAAATGGAAAATGTGTAGTTTTGTTTCATGACGAGTACACTGTACACATTTTATAGTCTTCCTAGTATTATTCCTGCACAGTGACAGGGTCCACTTACTGTACATATTTTATAAAACCTAAGTCTGCAGTCTTCAAAAAAGTCTTCTGCTCTGCACTAAGAAATTTGCTGCATGTTCAAATTTATTCATTTGTTTCCTATTAAATAATTTGTGTAGCTTTAGCATTGGTTTCAGTTCAGATTTGTTGACAAATTATTGTTAATAATTCGAAAAAGAAAGCATTGATGATGTAGAAAGATTGAAAGTTATTAGAGTAGCTTTATACCTCTTAGTTGTAGAACTGTTCTCCCCACCCCCATAGTTTACATATAATGTAGCTATAGGTTATAATTCCTGACTACATTATTTTTCATTTAGAAAAGATTTGCTATTTTGATGTTGTAAGCAAACTTTGTCATTATTATTATTATTATTATTATTATTATTATTATTATTATTATTATTATTATTATTATTTATTCTCTGAGTGTAGTAATTTGAAATTGTGTTAGCTGATAGGCATACTTTTCTCATCTCTTTGTACATAGACCAATGTTGATGCAATGCAAGTCTGCTATTTTGTACCATCAACGTACAAAGACCAATGAAGGGATCAGCCAGAATGTACAGAATCAAACTAGGAATCTGGAGGAATGTGTTTATTCGTATTATCCCAAAGAAATAAAGCTAGTGGTCTAGCCTTTATAGCAAGAGGCTCAAAAGTACACGCTTCCTCACGCTCAATTTCTGAGCTGTACCTTATGCTAGAATCACTAAAAATTTTGTCTAAACCATTTTCAGACCCAGAATTAGCAAGCAGTTCAATTATATGATCTGAAGGCTGAGATGTTATGTAGCACCACCACCTGAATGTCTACTTGGTATGTTGTCAGTCATTGCAGCACACTGAAGTCAAAGTTTGCCATCTCTTTGAATGTATATTTTGCATCACCATGGTAAATGTAAAGTAAATGGTTCTATTGATAATAAGACAGCAGGTAAGTCTACTTTCAGCATCTCAGCATCTAGAGCTGAAATGGTATGCACATTGACAGTTTCCTGAGTAGCATTCTGAGGCTCCAACACTACTTGTTGGACATATTTAGTCCTCCAGTGTTGTGTTCGGGCATTCCTTCTCATTTTAATTCCGAACCCATTTGGTTACTCGATGCGTAGTTCGTGGTATGTGTATTTCTGGACTTCTGTATTTGGAATTTCATGTCGTATAGTATAGTGTTCAACAAATTGTATATTTCTGGATTTACAAGGTAGGCTGTTGTTCCTCTAGATCTTTGACCCAATGGCTGAGGCATTTGGAAGAACGAATCACAAATGGCCCCAATAGACCTATGAGCTTCTCGAGCTCTGATTCGCCACAGCACCAGTCGCAGAGCACCAGCAACAGCAGTACAACGTGGGGGCCTCAACACCCTCAAAACCGCAGCTCAAGTGATGGTAGTGCATTGGCAAATGGCCACTACCTTGTTCATAACTGTAACTCTGCTCCCTCTATCACTTCTCAGAGTAAGTATCCACTTCATAGATCCTGAGAATATCCGTAGAGACTCCACAGCTAGTAGTGTGGAAAATAGTGGGGGAGGAAGTGTTTTCTTTCTCTTTTATATAATGGATGCAGAATATGAAATAAGGTTCAGGGGAAATTTCCTTCTAAATGTTCTAAGTGTTGTGCTGATCTAAAGAGAGAGGTCAGTGGTATTTTGGAAGAGGCCTAAGGCATTGTGAAATTATTCAAATTCAAATACTATGTTTTCAAAGTTTTAGAACATTTTTCATCTGAATTCTAAGTTAGGAAATATTTCCTGAATATACAAGCAGATATCTTATTTACAGAGGTATCATGAAACATTGAAGGCTGTACTGTTATGCACACAGTGCTTCTGGACTTCTTAAAAATCTTCGGACAGGCATTTAAACAACTTTACAAGTTTTCTTAAATTTCTTGGTAAGTTTAAGACACTGAAAGTCCTCAAGAACCTCATAAGGAAATATTGATGTGACTTTAATTCCTATTAAATTACTCCATGAATTATTTATTTTTGCTTAACTATTGCAATTCAGATATTTGTTCTGGGGAAAATACTGGGTTTGGTATATATTTAGTAACCTTGTAGTGTAGCCTTCAAACATAATGGTTATGTGCGTATGTTACCTGAATAGGTGATTTTTTTTTTCAGGTCAGCATATGATGACTACTTCTGTGGGACTAAATTCTAGCCTGTGACATCTGTTAAGCCTATTAGCAGTTAGAATGGATGTAAAATAAAAAATATATTTTTAAATTTATTATTGCATCTTTTCTTTATACTGGCTTGTAGTTTTATGTCATTCTTGGCAGTTTTTAATCTTGCTTCTCAAAATGGAGTTCTCCGCTTTAGTGGATTTGTATCACTTACGTTAGCCGATTTATTGTCTGTTAACATCTAATGTCTTAAGCCAAAAACCCCATTATAGCCATAGAGTTAGTAAATAATACACTAGAGGTAGCAGCAGCGCCACCGTCTGCGAAAGAATCGTTGTAGCCAGTGGAGCATGTTGAAATCTCAGCTGTTTGGCAAAAAGCTCGCTCCACTGTACTCATCAATGTAAATAGGGGACTTTTAAAACTGCGTGGATATAGATATGATTTAAAATGGTTCCATGTAAACATTCTCAGAGACTACAGAAGAAATACAGGAGAAATGCTTGATAAGAGAGGACGGTGTTCAATTGTAGTTAGTAAAACAATTCACTTTACTGTTCATGTCAAGTCTTGTAAAAGCATACTTTTAGAATGAGGATACGTACATTTCTCTATCTTTTGTGTAAACGTAATAAATGGACAGGATTTCGGCATAATTCTGCTCTTTACATGTAATAAATATCATTTTTTGTCCGTATTGATGATATTATTTCAATATAATTCTGCTCAACGACCAAAAACTTTCTCTCTCTTACGAAGCAAATAAGAGTGTTTTTAGGCCTAAAAGTGTTTGGCAATATTTTGGAACAACGTAGACAAAATATTGTCTGTTAACCCCTCAGTGTCGGAGCCATTTAGAGAGCACTCTACCCTGCAGCCGGATGAGATTTCAACTACGCGCAACTGAAATACATTGATTCACTTAAAGCGTTACTAGAAGTATAAGAGTAGCCCGAAATTCACGAAATGTGGAATTCCTTATGATTGAACTATGTACATGCATATAATTACATAATTGTTTCACATTTCCTTAGTAATTTAGTTTCGTGTGATAGAGTTCAAAGCACTCTTGTCAGCAGTACACAGACGTCTTCTTTTTGTCGTGTTTTGAACACACGATACAACGTCTCTGAAGTTTGATTTCTCACTCCTGGGTGCTAATTCCCTGATTAAATGTCTTTCCTGCAACCTTGGAACTGTATTATCTGATGCACGCCGGCCTTGAATATTTCCTTCCCCAGCCGAGCGAGCGTATTTTGTAAACAAACATTCCACCAGCAGAACCCGATAAGATATCTGCCCAATGTTTGTCCCTGTGACTTGTCTGAATATTATTAGAGAACTTAGTAATCAGAATTTACTGTTGAAAACTTCCCTTTGACCTGTGTAATTATCCATAGCCTTTAACACAAAATTTCCAAGTTCTGGTTCCTCCTCATCGTCACTCTCATCATTTACCACTGCATCTGCCACAGCCAAATCATCTATTTCACTGTTGCTAATACAGTCACTACTACTTCCGACTAAAACTTTCATCTGAATTATACAATATTTCAAGCACGTTACTGTGAGTCAAACCACGGCTGGGGCTAACCATTGAGCGCGGCGCGTCACACAGACTGATGAAGCTGCAGCGAGACTGAAAGCAGCAGGATGAAACTGAATGAGGGGAATAACATTTATGATGAAACAAACCAATTCGATACATATTTCAGACAAAAGGTCAAGACATCGTCTTTCAAACGAGATATATACCATGAACAACTGCTTCTCGTATCGTATGACAGAAAGCAGAACTAACTGATGCCTACACAGAGCGCTCTTGAAGAGTTACGAAAATATTACAAGCCGCGAAATAGAGACAAATATAATAAATAAACCACATTCTTAGTGTAAAATTAGAGCAAAGAAAATCACGTGAAAAGACAAACTTCTCAGATCATCATTTCTTTATTTTATTCTGTGGGAAAGAATGAAGGAAACAGACTTTTTAAAAAATCAGAGATTAGTGCTCAGATTTAATTGACAAATAGTTTTGCTTGCTAAAACAACTACATTTTAACGATTTTCAATTCTTATTTACAACATTGATAAACCTGAAAAGAAAACAATTTGCATATTCATAACTCCAAAACTCTTCGCGCAATAGCCGTAGATTTGAAACCCTGTATGGGTCCATACCACGTATAGAGGTCGGCGGCTACGGAAGAAAGGAGGGTTTATACCACGTATAGAGGTCGGCGCTGAGCCCAAGTTGGCAGGTTGGATCCTAGGTCAGTCCGGTGATATTTCGTGCTCAAATATGCCAGCCTCATGTCAGAAATTTGCCGGTACGTAAACAAATTCTAGTGGGACAAAATTTTGGCACCTCGGCATTCCGAAAACTGTAAATCTAATTAGTAGTTCGTAAAGTCAATAACATTATTATTATCTTCATAATTATCACTGTTTACTAAACATGATTACGAATGGAAATATGACACTCAGTTGTGATTTCAGTCTATTATGGAGTTTTTATTCAGATTTTTGTGAAATGTTTGAATTGCTTTAAGGTCAAGTTGTAAAATGACTTCCTTTAATGGAAAGTGAGAGTGGTAAATGATATGATTGAGGAGAACTGAAAAAATCTTTACAATAATATTTTGTTTGTTTACAATTTGCTTTGCATCACACTGACATAGATAGGTCTTATGGAGACTGTGATAGGAAAGGGCTAGGAGTGGGAAAGAAATTGCCTTAATTAAGGTACAGCCCCAGCATTTGCCTGGTGTGAAAATGGGAAACCACGGAAAAACATCCTCAGGGCTACCAACAGGGGAGTTCGAATCCACTATCTCCCGAATGCAAGTTCACAGCTACAGGACCCAAAACCCGCAACCACTCGCAGAGTATCATGGACGTCAGTGGCATTACAAGAAAGGAAAAGAAATACATCAGATTAACCTCTAAACATTGAGTAATCATGGCCATGAGGAGCCAAGTATACCCGTCAATATAATCAATGCTGTAAGAAATGTGTTGAGAAATCAATATAACTGATTATAATGAGTGACAGTGTATCAACCTATTGGTTATGAAACAAAGTTGTCTTTGTCAACCTACTTCTAACATTGGGATCATGAATGTATGATCTGCCATCACGATGTATACATAGTCCTATATTCGTATACTCTTTAACTGTATTTTCTGGATATTCGCCTTCAAAGACGACCATTCAGTGAAAGAAAAATATCTTCCCTTATATTTCCTAAATCATTAATTTGTCTTCATGGTCAAATCCAAAGAATCTCACTTGCGCCGACAGGGAAAGAAATCGCGAAGTCAGCGCAAGTAGGCCAATCCACATGACGATAAGTGTCTCAAACATTTTATTCACACAAAAATGAATTTCAAATAAACATTACTGTGATATGATATGCCATTGCCCTTTATGAATCTCTCTGTGCAGCCATAAGCTGCCCAGGAGACTGATATTTTACTTAAGAGAAGTATAAGACTTCAAGTTATAGAGAAATTCCAGTACGGTAGTGACAGTGCCAAACAATCCAGCTTTTGGCAAAACTTCGCACGCGACTGCAGCACCAGTTCTACCTCTAGTGTATTATTTACTAACTCTCTGGTTATAACGACAGGTTTTTTTTCCCTGTTCTTTCAGAATTCTTGTATTAAACTGCGTATTATCCTTCGGTTACAGTGAGAACCCTATCGCTGACGCATCCATTACTACAAGCGATTAAGCGTGCATGTTTCTTCCATTGCCGATATTTATGCATCTCGGCGTTTGTGTTGCATGCGATCAATCACCTTCTGTATCGTTTCCTTGCTATGTCCACTAGCGAGCTCTCTCGTCACCATTCTAAGAGACTTGTTTTCAATAAATATTCTAAAACACTGTCGGAGTCGATTAGTAATACCCGTCAACTGCTGTTTCAAAAAGAAAACTTGAAATTAAAGAGAACAGGTTTTTGTAATAAATGCGTAAATGTGTCCGATAACAATTGTTAATTAATTTGAAACAATTAAGTTTATTGAAGTGGTCAACCTATTCAGTACAATACATTCATGAGAATGTTTATAACTTAAGCATGACACTCAACCAAGACATGTTTCACCCTTCAGCCTAAAAATTATCGGGATCCCGATACATTTGTATTAAACCATCTTATAACTAAAATAGTAGTACGAGTTTAAATACAATGCGACGGTCCTTTACTGACAGGTAAACAAGATTTAGTGTAGTTCTTGAAAAGTCTTTGAAATTATTCGTAAGAAATATGCTGTTAGCACCTATTAAAATATCATGTGGTTGGGTACTCTGTCTTATGAAACAATGTTTAACGTTTAAATAATACATTAACACTTGATACAAAATAAACGCCACGTTAAGACACTATGTACAATACATTAACACTTGATATAAAATATAAACACCATCTTAAGACACTATGTACAGTCACGGGATAAAGATTTAAGTGAAAGTTGTCTGAATGCTAATTAAAATGTTTGATGTCTGATAACATCTATTAATCATAGATGTGTTTTTCTAAGTTGAAGTTTTCTTTACAAAAGGCACATCAACAGGTAGTGAAATTGAAACAGCTGTGAGTTATATTGTAGCCAAGACGATTTTTAGAAACTGGCTATTGTTGAGTGGCGGTCTAATTTGTACGCTGTAATGGTTTAGAGAATAAGCGAATAATAAGGATAGGTAGATCAACAATAGTTTCAAAGTGTTCGAGGTGTGGTGTCGGCCACTGTCTCGATGTTGGTTGAATGGGTGACTCACGAAATACTAACACTTTAGATGGAAGAATGATATCCACTGAGGAAATGAAGTTGTTAGAATGTCTCCTTGTGTTGTTTGTGGCAAGATCGTGTCATTGTTGTCGCCAGCGATGTTGGAGTCGATTGGCAATACCTGTCTACTGTTCCGTAAACTAAAATCGAAGTGAAAGAGAACATGTTTTCGTAATAAATGCGTAAATAACGTAGCCGATAGCAGTTAACTCGTTAAGTATACAAAGGAAACGATCACTTAATTTTAATGTTATATACTGAAATTACATAAGAATGTGATACACCTCAAGATATGGCACGGAGTACATAATTAATTTCAGAGGATAGTTTGTTTTTTCGCATCTAGTAAAATTTTGGAAAGGCTAATCCCATGTAAATTTTTAGCGAGGAGGTTAACATTTCTCTGAATGAGCTTGAAAAATGCTTTCATGATACATATACAGTTAGGTTAGGTGACAGCGTTTCGAAGAAGAACCTAAAATGCTTGCCTGTGAAGTGATACTATAACATACCTGCCAACTTTCCCGATTTAGGCGTGAGACTTCCGATTAAATAAATAAAAAATTGTTTATCCACCTATTCAATACAAGACAATCTTAAAAATTAGGACTTGTCCTTATCAAATTGTCAACATAAAAATTAATACATTAGATGGTACATGTTTTGCCTCTCAGTAGTAGGCATCATCAGCCATAGTTTCACCTTAGGAATAAATCTGGTACCTGATTGGAAATGACTTGTGATTACTGTTGATATATAACCATGTCTTGTAAAATGGATGAGCAGTCGTTATACAACTATTACAATATAAATTGTAGTACACTATTGGCTTAACAATGTGGCAATATTTGAGTCTAAAAAATATAACAATTATTTGAGAAATTATGACAAGGTGGTTGATTCTTGATATTAAGTTATTACAGTATGGTTAAAAATCGGAAAGCACATTCCAATTATCGAATGGCGTGTTAAAAAGTTAAGCAATATAGAACATCTGGTAATAGTCCTTGGTTCTTGAAGTAGCTATGTATTAATTTTGCATTTATGTGTGTATAATACTTGAAGAATTTTCATATGGCGTGGTTCTTTTTGAGATAGTATTAGTTTGAATGCTGGATGACTTCGGCCATATTAAAGTTTGTTGTTGACCTCATTGGGCCATCTTCTTTGATATGGTGTTTGTGGGAAAAGTTTGGAGTTGGTATAGCTTTTTGTTGTTGGACATATTGGAGTAAGCGTGCTAGTCAAAAGGGAACAATGATGTTGTAAAAGTTGTCGTCGATCGGTAGATAGCAAAATGTGTGATAAGTCTGTAATTTAAGTGTTTTTTTTTTATTTGTGGAAGAACCCTAATTGGAATGAGGTGGCTAATAGTGGAAGTTCAATGAAAAGTGTTGACACTTACCCCTTCGACCGCTGAGATGTTAACTTATTTATGTTGAGATCTTTAGAGCTACTGGCAGCTGCCAAGCTCTTACTTAGCATGTTGTATTTGTGGAGTCTTGTTGGAGTGGATTGAGCTTGAGAAGGCGAGGCTAAGGGCTTATTCGTTGCGCATGACGGGGAGTTGCCAGCAGCGGGAGGAGGGGAGGGGGGTAGTATGTGTGTTGAGTTAATGGAAGTGTTTACTGATTTAGTGCTAAATATTTTATAAAAATTACTATTCTGAAGAAATGATTTTTTGCAATAGTATTGAGATCTGTTCGTAAAGAGGACTTTTATTATCTATTACATCGTTTAAGTTTTCGTCTTTGTTAAATTGTAGGTCTAGAAAGATGTATAAGTTTTCATATTCAGTCATGAGCTTATTTTTTTCAATTCTTTTTAAGATTTGTAAATCCCAATCTATTATAGTAAATTCGTGACCTGTATCCTTCATGTGGTTACTCATCGCAGAGAATTTGTCATGCAGAACATTTCAACGCCCAAAAACATATCTAGTTGAAAAACTGCGGCCAGTTTGACCAACATAAGAAAAATTACATACCGATCATTTGAGTTTATGTGCCTGAGCCTGAATATTTATTATTAGTTGAATTGATTGAGGTATGACTAAAAAATAAATTGATTTGTGTTCTGCCTAGTGTAAGCGATTTTTACCTCGTGTTTTTTTAAAGGATTGGTAATTTAATGGATTTTTGGGTTGGTAAATGTAAACTTTGTGTATTTGGTTTGTTGGGTTTTATTGGAGAAAGGAGTTTAGCTTAGGCAAGCGACGAGTGGAGACGTGCTGGGTAGTGTGTGCCAGTAGTGTGAGAGGGGAGTGCAAGAGTGAAGCAAAGAGTCCAGGAAGATGATTGGTGTGGTTAGGGCAGTTATAGGAAGATGGCAGGGCAGAAAGAAGAGAAAAATGGAGGAAGCAAGAAGGAACTGGGCATGAAGGGGGAGACGATGCTGGCGGCAGCGGCGATTATGGTAATGCTAATTATCGGTGAAGTGGAATTGAATCCCAGGCCGATCTCTAGTGGAAGCATGTGCTGGGAAGACGTGGAAGTAATTAGGAAGGTGGTTAAAGAGGTGGTAGAAGAAGTTTGCCCGTTTAAGCAAATTAAAAATATACAGGAGCAAACAAAGGAGTTCGATAATATGAAGGAAGGTTCCAGGGAAAAACAGACGATACAACAACCAAAGTGGGAAACAACAGTAAAGAAATTGCATCACTAAGAGAGAAAATAAGAAAATTAGAAGAGGAATTGTCAAAGCTGAAATCAGAAGTAGAGGCCAGTAGTCGAGATCAAAGAAAGAAATCCATAATTATATATGGTGTTCTGTAGGATAACAGAGGACAAAGTGAACACGATTTATAAAATGGTGGAGCTAATCCAGGGAAAATTGAAAATTAATTTTAGCGAAGTTGATACAGATGATGCAGAAAGAATAGGTATCGTGCAGGGTAGCAGGCCTATAAAAGTGAAATTATCTACTTTGATGGCCGAAATAGTGATCAGAAATGCGGGTAACATTCAAAGTGAAAAAGTTTGGATCAAGAGACATGGGAAGTGGAGGGATTAAGAATTTAAAAGTTCTTAAGACATATGGTAAGGGCCAGATGCCAAGGATTGAAAGCTTACATTAGGGGACAGCAATTAGTAGTGACTAATGGCAGGTGTATAAAATTTTGGTCTGTGACAAACTTACTGGAACTAGAAGAAAAGATGAAACAAGATGGAGATACGGGGACGAGTGTAGAAGAAAGGCTAGTAGTGGGTATCCTTCCCGGAGAAGGACATGAGGAAAGGGGAAGAACAGGGTCCAACGAGGTCACAGAAACTGCTTCGGAGGTGGCAAGTACAGTGGAAAGAGAGATGATCGCAGTGTTGGAGTGGACATGCATTGTGAGAGAGAGGCCAGTGGTTAAAAGAGAAAGAATGGTATCACCTAGGACAGCAGTCGAGGGCTGTTTAAGTGAATTGGAAGTACCACGAAGGTCTGAAAGAGATGGAGATGCTTAGTAAGGGGAGACTTCGAGGTAAGGGAGAAGCACGAGTCTAAAAGATCTGTAGGGAAAGTAAGATAAAGAGGAGGAGGGTGTAGTAACAAGAAGTAGAAAGTTAAGTAAAGAGAGTCAGTAGATGATAGACTATGTGAATGATGAGTTGGTGGCATGAGAATATTTATTGAAATGGTTAGTGATTTGAGTGCAAGGTAATTTGGAATTGATCTGGAGGGTAAAGTATAAGTGTGGAGTTTGATTGTGATTGTATTTATTGAAATGTTTATTGAATTGAGTGTAATTGAGGTAAGTTGGGAATTGATTTGGAGGGTAAAGTATATGTGATGACGAGTCGGTGGATGAGAGGGTCGAGAATTTGTCATATTACTTGAAGAATAAGACTTTAATGTGGATGGATATGAGATTGGAAAGTTCGATGGTATTTTTTGGAGTGAAGTTCACTAAGAGTGATTAGACGTGATGGCAGAATTTAAGTATGGTGTTTGATTGTGAGTAATTTGAATTGAAGAGTGATTAGTTGATGGGATGGATGAGAATTTGAAATGGGGAGTTTGTTTGGGTTTGTAGGTATAAGAGGTTGAGGGATGTGAGAGGAGAGTGAGATTTTGATTATTTTTATTGAAATGTTTAGTGATTTGAGTGTAATTAAGGTAATTTGGAATTTATTTGGAGTGTTAAGTATATAAGACAATTTTTGGTGATGAATGCTAGGAGGAATTATATGCTGGAACGAGAAGAGTTCATTTTGGTGAGGTAGACGGTGGTATATTTGGAGAGTTTGTATAATTATAATAGCTAGGCATCGAGATTATGTAGGGTTGGCAAGCTAATATATTTGCGTTGAAGTTAGATAATGAAACCTGGTAAATAGGAAGTAGTGCATATTATAATACGTAAAAGGAATGTGGTTCACCAGCACTGCAGATGTTGCAACGCTAAAGCAGAGTTTGCAGCTTAAGCAGGTCAGAAGAGAGGTCAGCGTATGGCCTGGATTGTGCTAGGTTGCAGGCCCTGCAGGATGAGAGACGACGGTTGTTTAAACCACATGTGCCGAATGCTGATGTTCTTTTATTTTACGCCGTTATGTTATTATTTTAGTATTTTATTATCCTGGAGCTATTTTGCCATGGCTTGTGAATCACCAACAAGGGTTGATCATGGGTCATATGACAGTGCACATGGTGGCAGATTGCCGTTAATTTTATTTTGTTGTATTTTATGTATTCTGTATCTTGCTTAAGCTATTACGGATTTGAAGTATGTATTGGGCGAAAGCCTGTAAGGTTCAATAAATCCTTTACTATACTATACTATACTATACTATTGGAGAAAGGTTGGTGGCTAATTTTAGTTTAACTTTATTGATGATGTTGTTGATCAGATCTGGATTAAACCCATTGAATCTGGCTTTTTTTTTTTATGAAATCTAATTCTTTTTTAAAAATTATTTGTTGAAAGAGGTATTTTTAATGCCCTGTATACTAAACTGTAGTATGCGGCTTGCTTATGGAAATTTGGGTGTAATGATTCGTTTACCCCCTGCGGGTGGGGGACGCACATGTAGAATTCACCCGCGGTATCCCCTGCCTGTTGTAAGAGGCGACTAAAAGGGGCGACCAAGGGCTGACTGAATTAGAACCATGAAACTAATTTTGAATCGTACCATCACGCGGGGAACACCATAGGTTGCCTGTACTTGCGAGTAGTACCACTAAATTCGGTACGAAATAGGTTTGTGATTAGTAGCAGTAAAAGCCTGGCCTGGTGGATTCCAGTACCCGTGCGTCGTACCCACGTGTGCAACACCGCGGGTCTGGGCGTAGCCTGTGAGTTGTACCACTATATGAGCAGTACCGTGGGTCTGCGTTGCCTGTGATTAGTACCCACTATGTGAGGAACACCACGGGAATACCGGCGCCCGTGTTTAGTACACCTAGGTGGGGAACCTTCTCGGTTTGCGTTGACTCTGAGTTGGGCCATTGTGTGAGACACACCATAGGTCTGCGTTACTTGTACGTATTGCAATACTTGTGAGTAGTACCATCTTTTGTGGAACACCGTGAGTCTTCGCTACTTCAGCTTAATACCCCAACATGACATATACCATGGTTCTATTTTACTCGCGACACGTACCATTCTGTGGGGCTTTAGACGTGGATTTTGCACCCCCTTTAGACACCAAGCATCATCGTGCTTTATAAGTGGTTCCTTGGTCGGTAATAATTTTATTTTCGATCTGTATTGAGTCCGATCCACTGGTTTTTGTTTGTTTGTTTTGTGTTTTGTTGAGTTCCTGTCCATCCATTCATTCTTCATGCCATATTTTATTTTTATTTTGGTCAGTGGATGCCTTTGCAATTTTTGTTCTTTCATTTCGTACCATTAGGGGCCGATGACCTTCGATGTTAGACCCCTTAAAACAACAAGCATAATCATCATCAATGATTTGTTTTCTATAATTATTGGAGTGAAGGAAGGCCTTACAGTAAATTTGGAAATCAAATTTGTCTAAAACTTGCATAATTCTGATGTCTAGAAAATTTATTGAATTATTGTTTGTTTTCCTTAGTGAACGTTATACTTTTGTCTAAGTTATTTATGAACGTTAGGATGTTATCACTATTGTTAAGTTGTTTATTGATAATTGCTATAAATTTACTCATTCAGGACAGATATTTCATGTTCCCTGTGGGAATCAACATCTATATCAATTGCTAATGTATCGTCAACATAACAAAGCCATGAACAGAGTCCGTTGATGTTTTTCACTATCTTGTTGTATTCTAGGTTGTCCATGTAGACGTCAGCTAAAATGCCAGAAATTGAGTCTCCCGTAGCTAAGCCTTCTTGTTTATATATTTTGTTGTTAAAAGTGAAGTAATTATTGTGTAAAACAAAACTCAGTAACTATGAATTCATCTATTTCAATTTTGCTTAATGCACTGTGTTTGGAGAGGTTGTTTTTCATAATGGTGATGGTTTCATTTACAGGTATAATATTTGAGTACTTATTAGTGATATCAATGGAACATAAGTGATTTGGTTGTAAATTGTTTTTGTTTAAGGTTTTGCAAAGTTAGACAGAATTTTTTCTGGCATTTACATTGTGAAATTTAAGATGTTTTCTTAAGAAAATGTGGAGGAACTGAGAGTTTTAAGTGGCACTGTTTGTGCTATTGATTGTTGGTCTTACGGGGGCATCTTTCTTATTTATTTTAGGTAATGATCTTGCTGTAGGTAATTTTGGATTCATTGTAATCATTTTCTGGTAGTCTTGTTCATTTAGCAGAAATATTGAATTTTTTAGGAATGTTTTTGGATTGTGTTTTTTTTATGGGATCTTTATTGATTATTGTGTAGGTTTTTATAGGAGAAAAAAATCTGTTTTCTTGATGTAACGTTGTTTATTAATTAAAACTGTTGTATTGCCCTTATCAGCCTTTGTTACTATGACATTATTGTTTAATTTTTAACTACAGGTTTTGTTTCTAAAAGTTAGAATTATTGTTAGTTATTATATCATTAACGAGTGTAGGTAGTTTCTTTATTTCTTATCTAACATTTTGTTTCTCTAAGGGAATCTGTTTGTTAATTAGACTCGGTCTCGGCGATGGTGGTGATTATGTCTTTGACCTTTCGTGGGTTAGGCCAGTTATATTTTATACCTTTATTAAAGAGATCTACTGGGCGAGTTGTCCATGCGGTTAGGAGCGCTCGGCTGTGAGCTCACATCCGGGAGATAGTGGGTTCGAATCCCACTGTCGGCAACCCTGAAGATGGTTCTCTGTGGTTTCCCATTTTCATACAAGGCAAATGCTGGGCTGTACCTTAAGACCACGGCCGCTTCCTTTCCATACCTAGGCCTTTCCTGATCCATCGTCGCCATAAGACCTATCTGTGTCTGTGTTACGTAAAGCAACTAGCAAAAAAAATAATCTATTTCACTGTCTGAGAAAACTGTGTCTGATAAGTTAATTCTAGTGGGAATGTTCATTAACGAAGGGGTAGAAATCCTATTGTTCCTGTTCTGGTTGAAAGCTTTAGGTTTAGCTTCTTGTAAACAAGTTAGCTTGTGATTTAATGTTCTTTGTTTCATATCCATATAGTAGTCAGTTTATTGTCGGTGTACCTAAGGAATGAACTCCATTCGAGTGGAAACAACTATTTTGAGATGGTCAAAAGCGTCCAGTATAATTGCAAATTTAGGAGTGATTTTTTTTTTCTTATACAGTAGTTTGATTTAATTTCTGAGCCACATTTTATTGTTTTAGGTCACATTTGACTTTAGATTTGGAATGTTTTTCCTTTGTAGTGGTTTAAGGAACTTGGGTACTAGTCCTAGCTTCAAGCAATCCTTAAAAAACTTGATATATTTTGAGATTTTACCTATCTTTATTCTAAGGTTCAAATACTTATTCGTAATAATAATAATAATAATAATAATAATAATAATAATAATGACTCCCAATTTTCAACAGTTTTACCTGCCTCTTCTATTATTTCTCCCGATTTTGGCTTATTTTTGGTGAACCTCAAACATTTGTGTTCAAATCTCGCCATTTCAGCTTTGTACGCTAGTGGCCATAAGTCCTTCACTCATTGGCCGCTTTCAAATGAAATATAGACGTTTATTAATACGAGAAATGTGCATGAGTGTGAGATATTTATTGAAACCTGTATATTGCGACACGTGTATCGATTGTCAATTTCTCGTTCTCGGATGCTATGTTCTTGTTCGTTCACATCAGTCTAGTCGGTTCTAGAGACTAATCGCTAGATTTGGAATATTTTTTTAGTAATTTATTGACAGAATTTCAAAGATAGCGACTAGTGACTTTTTCTAGAGATTTTAGGAGCCATGTGGAAACAATTCTGGCAAATTTTAATTTATTGACTTACTTTACTTATTTCCTGTATCTCCTAAGTGGAGCATAGGGCATCAATGAACTTCCGCCACCGGACTCTGTTCTGCGCCATCGTTCTGATCTCTGTCCAGGTCTTCCCTCCTTTCTCCATCCCTTCTGCTATTTCACTCCTCCATGTGTTTTTTGGTCTGCCTCTTCTCCTGCTACCTTGTGGGTTCCGTTCTAGGGCTTGTCTTTCTATGTTGTCTTTATCTCGCCGTAATGTATGGCCGATCCACTTCCATTTCCTACGACGCATCTCAATATCAATGGGTGTTTGATGGGTTTTTTTTCCACAGTTCTTCATTGGAGATTACTTGTCACCATATCCTCAGGATATTCCTCAAACTTCTGTTCACAAATGTTTGAAGTCTGCTAATCAGTTGTTTGTTAGTCTTCCATGTTTCACACCCATAGAGCAGTACTGACTTGACATTTGTATTGAAGATGCGTAGTTTGGTATAGGTGTTAAGTTCCCTTGATTTCCAGATTGGTCTCAGCATTGCAAATGCTCCTTTAGCCTTATTTATTCAATTTCCTATATCCTCTATAGTTCCTCCCTCAGGGGTGACTATACTTCCCAGGTAGCAAAACTGGTTGACTTGTTCGATCTGTTGGTTTCCTAAAAATAATAGTGCCTTGTTTTGGTTATTATAGCACATCTCCTTGGTTTTCTTTCCATTTATCTTCAATCCCACCTCTGATGCTTCGGTTTTAAAATCATTCAGCTTTGCTTCCATATCCGTAAAACTGTTGGCTAGCAAACATAAGTCATCCGCAAAGTCCAAGTCCTCCAACCTGCCTGTCAGTCCCCATTGAATTCCTCTTCGGCGATTCATTGCCTTTTTATCATAAGATCCAGCACCATCAGAAATGGTATAGGTGGCAGCAAACATCCTTGCTTAACTCCTGTGTTTACTGGGACGAGCTCAGACAACATCCCCTGATGTAAAACTTGGCATGTGTAGTTCTCATACATTTCCTGGGTTATCTTTGTAATTTTCTTTGGAATCCCGAACTCTTTCATGGCTTTCCACATCATCTTCCTCATTACATTATCAAATGCCTTTTCAAAGTCTACAAATAGTGGATACAGTGACGACTGCAGCTCCGTGGATTGTTCTATAATTATGCGCAGTGTGTTGATCTGGTCTGTACAGGAGTAACCTTCTCTAAATCCTGCTTGTACTTTCCTCAGCCTTGAGTTAACTCTCTTTTTGATCCTTTCTAAAATTATTCGTGAGAGTACCTTACTTGGTATCGAAAGGAGGGTAAACCCTCTCCAGTTATCGCATTCTAATAAATCTCCTTTCTTCGGAAGCTTAATCAACAATCCTTTTTTCCAATCGGTGGGATCTTCTCTTCTTCCCAAATCTTCTTGAAAAGTGGGAACAGAATCTCGACTGAAGTACCCTCATCCATTTTCAAGGCCTCCGGTGTGATATTGTCCATACCTGCCGCTTTACCATTCTTTAGTTGTTTAATGGCCCTTTGTATCTCTGTTCTTGATGGCGGTTCTGTACTGATAGCAACATCTTCCTGCTGTTCTACGGTCATCACCTCTGTCTCTTCTTTCTCGATTGTTTCACGATTCAAGATCTCCAGAAAGTGTTCTCTCCATCTTTCTAGCTGTTCTTTTTGTGTGGACAATAATCTCCCATTTTTGGCTTTCACTGGCTTGTCAGATCTAGAAAACTTTCCCGTTAGTCTCTTGGTAATGTGGTAAAGGGTCTTTCTATCATTGTTTTGTGCTGCTGTCTCAGCTTGTGTTGCAAGATTGATAAATGCTCGTTTGTCACATCGAAATCTCTTCACTATTTCGTTAAGTTCAT
Source organism: Anabrus simplex (assembly GCF_040414725.1). Classification (NCBI taxonomy): domain Eukaryota; kingdom Metazoa; phylum Arthropoda; class Insecta; order Orthoptera; family Tettigoniidae; genus Anabrus; species Anabrus simplex. The sequence continues at coordinate 53,086,480 of NC_090275.1, forward strand.
TAAAGTCAGTTCTAGTTTGTGCCTTCTCTTCTTGTGTTCTTGCGGTATTGAGTCTTTTCTTTCATTCCTTCCTTTGATTCACGGCTTCCCATATCTCAGAAGTAATCCATTCTTCTCTTCCTCTTTCCCTTTTGCCTAAGACCTTTTCACAGGTATTAATGTAGGTACTCTCTATGCTCTTCCAATTATGTTCAATATCCTATCCTTCTTCATCTCTTAGCTGTTGGAATCGGTTACTCAATTCTAGTGAAAAATATTGTTGCACCTCCTTATCCTTCAGTTTATCCCAATTATACTTTATCCTCCTCTTCTGATGAATGTGCCTAGTACTTGTTCCTCACATCCAAAAGGGAGGTTCGCCACGTCTTGCTGATAGTGAAATGGTCGTTCTGATTCTCCGTTCTATGGTCAGGGGAAACCCACGTCACTTTATGGTAATTCTTATGAGGGAAGATAGGGCCTCCTATCACCAACCTGTGGTTACTACAAAATTCAATAAGTCTTCCACCATTCTCATTTCTATTACCTATACCATGTTTTCACATTATATTTTCTACTCCTTGGTTATCATAGCCAACTTTCGCATTCAGGTCTCCAATCACGACCATTATATCCCTTTTCTTTGCCTTTAACAGGGTTCGATGTAGCTGACCATAAAATTGCTCTTTCTTCTTCTTCTCCTGCCTCTGTTGGTGCATAACACTGCACCACTGTAATTGGTCTTACTCTTGATGCAAATCGAGCAAATCGAGCTACTAGAATCCTTTCTGAGACTGGATACCATTCTATCAAACTCTTCCTTGTCTTTTGAGTGATCAGTAATCCACCACCCCCCCTCTACGTTCTTCTTCTCTTCCTGAGTACAGCAGCGTGTCCCCTTCCTGGGTCTTTATCTCACCGAACTCAGTCCATCTCGTCTCACTCATGCCTAGTATTTACAACCTGTATCGCTTCATCTCCCTAGATACTTCAACCAATCTTCCTGCCTGCCACATTGTCTGTACATTCCAATTCCCATGTCCGATTTCATGCTAAAAGTCAAATCCATTTTATCCATCCGGCTTGATGTTTCTGTAATAGGTTAATCTCGGGCGTGTAGGTTATTGGCCTTCAGTACCCAAAGCCTGGTGAAGGGGCTGCCTTCTAAGTAGCCAGGCCTACTGATTTTCTGTCGGGGTTTCTTCCCTTAGCCTTCGAAGTTCCCACTTCTGACTACAAGGCAGCAGTTCCTATTCTATTTTCCCCGCATAAGAGGGTTGCCTCGTCAGTCAGTTCCACCGTTCCGAAGTCCATCTTCTCTGCCTTCACTGCCGTTGAGGTCTTCACCGTAACCCTGGCAAGGGACCCTTACATGAGACTACCAGCCAGGTCAGCTGGACCAAGGTTTTTTAAAGAGGTGTTACTCCTCTATCACTCACCCTTTGTCCTGACTTGTGACAGGCAGAGCCTGGCTTCCCAAACATTGGGCCCAGGTTGGTAACAATCCTTGGGCATTCCTCCAGTATAAAATATCACCCATAACTCAATCTTATCTTCCACAGATATAACACCAACACACAGCTACAGATGGGAAAGGAGCTACCACTTTGGGTCTAATGCCACTCAAATTGTATCAATGTCACAGCACAATATGATTCGATTTTAACATAAAACAACAAGATTCAACACACAACAGAGCTGTATACAAACATTTTATCCTAATTGTAACTACACACCTGGAACTCATTTTTAAATTTCAGGAAGTGTTTTATTCTGTGCACATATGTGAAGATAAAAATCTTTTATATAAGTAATAGGACAATTCTACAAGCAAATTATATTAAGCTCAAAAGCATCAACCAAATACACAACCATGACAAAGGACTCAAACACAGAAGTCAACTGATGAATTGGGTATACGCCAGATACGACTGTTTATGTGCATGAAGTGTTTTTATATATATTGTTTTTAGCCATATATATTTATAAATTAGCTTTAAGTTAAGGTAGTGTTGTACAAACCAATTTTAAGTTAACCCTCTACTGCCCAATGTGACTTTGAAGTCACACATCATTCTGTACACATTTTCTACTGTTAGAATGCAATTGAGCCACTACTTCCCAGTGTAACTTTCAAGTTACAGTATGGCTGTGTGATTTTCAACTGTTTATAGTTTAATAGTTATATGCATAAGCCACCAGGAAGCGCCAAATGTATGGTTGGGAGCATTTCCCAGGCACATGGCGGATAGCTAGTTTTACAATTATGTTTTGTGTTATTACTAACAAATTATATGCATAAAAAATATAGAAACCAAAGGTAAGCATCTTGAATATTTTATGAGACTGTTATTTTATAAATTAGTCAATTTTCACATATCAGAACATTACTGCCCAGTGTGACGTGGAAGTCACAAACCTAATTTTTGAAAATCAAAAATGAAAATTCAATAAAAACTGCATTTATGTGTAGTTCACAACATATTTACTTAGTATATGGCAGAGAAAATTTTTTAAAACACAACAAAATAATTTGGGCAGTAGAGGGTTAAATGTATTTTATTATAGACATATACTTGCAGTGTGACACATAGTGACGTGCATGTCAGTTCTCGATTTGACATGCCCCACTTGGACGTATTCAAACATTTATCATATGGCATTCCCCAGACAAAGTAATATCAATCATTGCTTGATGTACTATATGCGAGTGTATTGTTCAGCTGATGCTAACCCGAAATCGGGGGTCGAAACCAGTACTGTAGTATAATGATGATGATGATGATGATGATGATGATGATGATGATGATGATGATAAACAAGTATTGATAAGGTGGAATTCCTTTCCTATTTATAATTGTGTAGTTCGTCAATACGGATATAAAGATTATAGATAACAAAGTTTAACCCTAGCAACCGTGCAGACTGTGATGTTAGGTATAGATGGATGGCCAGGCATTGTTACCTAGCAATCATGCAGGCTATGTCTTACAGCTGGTAGTCATTGAAATTAGCAGCCGTTGATGGGTGGCCATGACCGAGACACACATGTATGGTAGTTGGATTTTTGCAAAGGCAAGTTTTTTTAAAGTAAGCTTTTATATAACTCTCGAAAGGGGAAAGGAATAGGACAAACAAGATGTTCTGAGGTTTTTTGATCACATTCAACAAAGCCATTAATATAACCCTTGTATTTTCAACCATTTCTAGATAAAATCGGTAGTAGAAAATGGAAGCAATCTCCCCCCTCCCCCCCCCCCCAATAATTTCATTATTAGGTTAAACACATTTTGGTATTTATTTTTATGCTCTGTCAGTTTTAAACAATACACCTTGTATCACAAGATATTAGAATCATTCCGTATTGACAGTTTTCACTTTACAAAGGAAAAATTTAATGTATCCTCCTATTCAATACATAAATTCCATCATTAGATGGAGTGATAAAATTAAAACATGTTTAGACTTGTTTGAGTCCTCTTCAGTGAAATAGGGGTGGGGGGGTCTACTACCCCCCACCCTACTACCATAACACAACACTGTACATAACACTATACACAACATATACTTGCAGATACCTACCTCACTTACCTCTCTCCATAAATTGTCATGGATGAACTGGAACGAACTAAAACAGTTAGGAGCTGGACCCGTGCGTAGACAAAAGGGGAGCGAAAGGACAGAAAGGCAAGAACCTGTAACCCCCATGAATAAAAGAATGGTTCAAAAGAAAACGGGGTTTATTACTAACTCTCACAATAATTATTAAAGTGAAAACAAAAATGGGAAGCTGCATTAAGAATTACGTAACTGGGAAAATTGTACATCGAGTAGGATCCCGTTCAATGACATAGTAGGTTTTGTATTACACGGCGACAGTGCATACGATCGCAGTATTCTCTTCCGTATAACCCCATACGAATACAGGCTCGTTTCAGAAAAATGTGACGAACACGTTATCGAAGGAATCAGAAAATGGAGCCACCAAAGTGATAACACAATCGTACAAATGCGGACCGCGCACATATCAACAGGTAGCATACCTGTGCTCCAAACGAGCGTCCTCTCGATGCTAGCGCATTACAACAACAATGCCAAAGCACACAGCCTCCCAAAGCTAAGCGCCGACAATGGAGCAGATAACGGCCTAGAAATACAAAATAGCACACCACACATGGCCCAAGCCAGCCAACTAAAACAAAAACAGAAAAGAAAAACAAAGAAAAATTAACATTATGAGATACGGACAGTACTATAAACCGTACACAGGCAGAGAGCACAGGCACGCATACACACGTATGAACGAGGACAAAGACCCAATATAAAATCAACTCAGACCAGGCTGGCGTGTCGAGGCACGCGACGTATACTTTCGCGCAGGATTCAGACGGATATTATGGACTCACGAGCTTGGTTCAAACACCACAGATACGATGCTGGACCGCTGCAATAACAGGCAAGGCTGATCCAAATATAATCGTAGCAATCGTAACTTTCGTCGATATCAATCAAAATAATGACTCCCAGCAGAGAGCTGAGCATTGAAACAAGTAAATCCACAATAATAGCAATTTGTAGATCAAGAAGCACATTTTAAATCCCAGTTTGTTCATCATTTTCGATCCCTCCGTTGTTGGTATCGCGAGCGGACGAACTTAACACTCGGAGAGCGAGAGACAGACTGTGTATCAACACAGATGGCTAGAGCGCCATCTTCATTGAGAAACTATGTTTCGTGTCACATTTGGGTAATGTTATCGATAATGGCGACGACGACGGTCAAGTAGAAGTAGGAATAAAGGAAGTGCATCACCAAGGCAGGCTTGGTTCGGCCCAGGGGGTTAATGTTATTTACATAATATAAGCTTAAAATGTGCTAAAAACATAATGAATGAACAAATGGAAAACAAGGGACAGGATTGAAATAAAAAAACAAAGTATACAACATTTCCAGAGAGAGAGATTTATTAAAGAAATAAATCTTCTGTCCTCCAATGAGGGCGACCATTTGGATCCGGAATACAGTTTCAACTCAATGGAGTGTAAAAATATCAAGAAATGAAAATTTAATCGTTGAAGCTGTAATCTTCTGTTTTCCCACGGTTAGTGGGGGAGAAATGTCAATCATGTTCTCAGGTACAGATGGAAGTGATGGAGCAATAATAACTCATTGAGACAAAGTCAGTGGAAAAAAGGTAAATATTATACATAATTGAATCTAAAATGTGTGTTAAACCTAAGAATAAAAGAAATGAAAACAAATGATACAGACTGAAACTAACAATATGTGCTTATAGTGACGTTGCAGACCTCTTAGTCTAAAAATTTTGCAGTTTGATACAATTCAAACAAAACGAAATCACTGTGTTAAAAATTCAGAACTGACAGTCTTTCTTTGTAGAGTCACCATCACCACGAATGGCTAGGACGTGAGCAAAAAAGTTGAGAATCCAAGTTTGAGAGAAGACAACGTGCCATGGTGAAATGCATGTGACAACATGATGGAAAAACGCTGATGAATTTCAAATTTTAGAATAACAGCATTCTCAATTTTTTTCTCAGTTTAGCAGACAAGAGATGTGAATTTCATTTTGAATGGTCCGTATTGGGCAGTGATTACAATTAAACAAAACATCATTGGCCTAACCTTAATACACTCAACACAGCTGCTACCTTGATCACAGAATCTGAACTAGCCATTAACAAAGTGGCAATAGATAAACAAGATGAATTAAGAATAGAAATAAAAAAGATATCACATTTTCTTTCCAAAAAATTCAAACAACCCCTTTAATTGTAACAATAACAAAGATTTGTCTGCCAGACAAAAACAATTATACCCACTTAAAAAGAAAATCAGTGTCAATGATCTTATCGTCACCAAAGGCGACAAAGGTAATATTACAGTCTTAATGGATAAAACCGAGTACATTAGTAAAACAAAGAATTTCTTTTCAGACAGGTCATTTTCTACAGTCAGAAAGGATTCCACCCAGAGAATTCAACAATTACCCAAACAAATCCTAAAGAACACCCCATACCTATTTACAGATCAAGACAAAACAAAATTAATAATTATGAATCCAAGTCTTCCTACTGCAAAAGCCCTTCAAAAAATACACAAAACCGGTGTACCTATTTGCCCAATCATCAACTTTACACCAAGCCCTTTATATAAAATACCTCAATTTATCCAAAAAAAAATTTAAGGAAGAATTATCAATTTATTATGTTTAAAAAAATCCATCAAAAACACTTCAGATCTAATTAATAAATTAAATAACTTCAATATCCAACCCCATCACTCCCTTCATTCCTTTGATATCGTTAATATGTATCCCAGTATACAAATATCAAAACTTACCCTATTATTGAAAATAATTTAAATAAATACAGTCATTTGAGTAAATTAGAAATCCTTGCTTTCATGTCTATTTTAAAATTAGTTGTAAATAACTATTTCTTCACTTTTGATAACATTATCTATCAACAGGAAGGTCTAGCAATGGGCTCGCCTCCCTCAGGTATCCTAGCTGAAATATACCTAGATTTCCTAGAACATAATAAGATTGACAGCAACCAAAACTAACAATATTCTCTTTTGGGCCATATATGTAGATGATATCTTAGTTAATTTAGATGGAAAAAAGTCAACGCTACTACCACTCTTCTCAATCTTATCAACATTGATCCAAATATTAAATTCAGACTAGAATCCGTACAAGACCAAAAAATAAACTATTTAAATCTAACCATCACCAGATACCCAACTTTTTAAAATGTCAAAATCTTCTTAAAACCCACTTAAACTGCTTCCACAATCCGTCATGATTCAACACATCCATAGACTCACAAACAGGCAACTTAAAACAGCTTAGTTCAGAGTCTTCACTGTACCCATATCTAAGAAAGATTTAAAAAACTAATTGAACGCTATTCAATAAATCATAAAATTCAATGGTTACAATAATTTTTTCATTGAAAAAATAATTAAATATGGTCATAGCCTCTCAACCACTTTAAAAAAAGGAAAACCTAAGTCCCCTTAATTTTCACTTTCACTTTTAATAAAACATCTACAAAATTGCTAACATTTTTAAGAAATACAATGTTAAAAAAGCCTTTAAAACAAATAATAAAAATGCAGATATCTTGTATACTGTAACTCCGTTTCTGTTAACAGAATTAAGTTTCTCAAAATCAGGAGTTTATAGAATCAAGTGTTATAATTGCAATTTTTCATATACTGGACAAACTGGAAGGAGTTTCACTACAAGATATTCAGAACATATTAATGTCCTAAGGTACAACAAATTCTCAACAGTAGGTAAACACATGCAAGACTACAACCATAATTTTACCAACACAAAGCAAGATATGCAAAATCCTTAAAACATTAAACAGAGGCCCCCTACTCGATATGACAGAAAATTCTTTCATACATTTTGATCAATATTGTAACTCAAACTATAACCTAAATGACATTTCTGAGAAAATCGACGTTCTATTTGACTTCCTGATTATTATTTTTAAAAATTTTAATTTAACTAATCTAAAATCAATTTTTCATTCTATTCATGGCACATTTCCTCAGCGTTTACTCCTATTCCCTCGTCCACACCTTAATTAGCTCCTCCTCTCTCGTTTTTTTCCCCACCTTCACGCCTTCAACACCCCTATGTCTAAAAAAGATTTAAATAATGAATTGAACACCATCCGTAACATTGCTAAACTCAATAGCTTTAATATAAACTGCATCATCAACAAATTCAAACACCGTCCTAAAACCACTTTATCTAAAGACACAACAAAACCAACTGCATTTTCCACTTTCACCTTCACTCAAGATGCTTATAAAGTAACTAATATTTAAAAAAAAAAAACACAATATGAAAATTTCTTTTAGAACTAACAATAGAAATTTGTATATTTTACACAACTCTAAATCACTAAATAAATCTAATGCTTTTTCTAAATCTGGAGTGTACAGATTCAAATGCAACAACAATTCCTCCTACATCGGACAAACCGGCCGCAACTTCAATATCAGATACTCCGAACATATCAACGCCATTAAATACAATAGATTCTCCGCCATAGGACAACGCATACAAGACTCCAAGCATAGTTTCACCAATATTGAAAAAGACATGAAAATACTTAAAATCATAAACAAAGGTCCCCTCTTAAACACTACTGAAAATTGCTTTATCCACCTTGATCAGTACTTCAACCCAAATTTCAACTTAAACGACATTTCTGAAAAACCAAATATCCTTTTCGACTTCCTAATTCTTCTTCTCAAAAATTCTAAATTTCAAAACCCCAATTCTATTTTCCATGCCTTACAGAGTTCCTACCCACATTTTCTACCTCCAATAACCCACCCTCCTAACCCACCGTAAACTACCCCTCCTTCATCTCCCTACCTTATCCTTCCTCAACACCATTTAATCTTCAATTTCTTTTACTCTTCTCTTTTTTCCACTATTCCTCTTCCTCTATTAATTTATTCTATCTTTTCTCAAAAAAAAAAAATTCATTTCCACCTTCATTTCGTTCTCATCCATACTCAACTCCTGCCTTATGCCGATTTCAACTACTTCAATCTAGACCTGAATTTTTTACGTTTTAAAAATTGCTCACTGTGCATATACGTTTTCATTTGTTTCTGGTATTGCGCTTTTTACTATATTTTTTCTCTTCACAGTTGTTTTTTTCACGTCATCTGTTCTAAGATTTCTATAGGGCACAATTACTTACTCAATTATATTTAATTGTATTATATTTATCTATATACTTACTTTCCCGCAACCAAGGAAAATAATTGGATCGTTAAGCTCTTCTCCATTTTACTTTGGCGTTTGAAACCACAGTGCCTGATGTTGAATGTGTCGCGCTGATCACCGGGAGCTGGCAAGTTGCTTCAATGAATCTGCTAGTCTTCAACTCCTACACGAATATGGACCTTCGTATGTGTTCGATTGTGATGTGACTTTGTGCCTGACAGTGTTTAAATAACTGGCTTTGAACAGTTCTCCGCTATTCGTAATCATTGTGGGACTTTGCCTAGCGCTGCGCGTGCCTTGCTGCCGCTAAGAGAATTGCGCACTGTTTTTCTTTTGAATGACTTGTATTTTACTTCTTTTAAGTTTTACAGTGTCTACCCCCGTTCATTTCCTTTTCATATTGCCTCTTCTACTGATCCTATGCATTGTTTTCCATTTCTTAATCGGCTGATGATGACCTGGACTAGGGTCGAAACCGGTACCATTTCTAATTATTATTAAATGAGAATGTAATTCACTACGTTTCTTATTCTTTGGTATTGAATAGGTGGAATCTCCTTATCAATTATTTCAATTTTAATTGTGATATTCTTCAATATGGAACAATTAAATTTTTAACTTTAAACTATCAGAACTTCATAAAGAGTGATATATACAAACCTCTAGTATCTTCAACGCCCAAATTATTATTCTTGAATTCTTCCTTCAACAGCTAAGTGCATTAATTTATTCATTTTATGCATTATCCAACAATTATACAAAAATTTTGACCTTTTCACATTTATAGTGTCTAACCACTGTGTTTTTACGACTTTTTTTACAATTTCTGTGAAGTATCAGATACATGTAGCCCGCCTGGTGGCCATGATCGTTAAGGCGCTGAAGTCTAAAACGTTCTAACACCGAGGTTAGCCGGTTCGAGTCCCGTTGGTCGAAAAAATTTTCACCATCAGAATGTTGGCCGGCAGGGTAGGGGAGGTGGTGGTATACAATTTCTAATCACTAGATTGCGTGCCAAAAGCCTGGATTAAATTCCAAACCTCTCCGCAGTGCTCATATGGAGTGAGGGCATATGACGTTGTTGATGGTGATTCGTCCGTCGGATGGGGACGTTAAGCCTTGAGCAGACCCCTTGGTGCTATTCGACAGGAGTAGGCTATGTGCCGGCACCGGGTTTCACCCTCTCCCTACTATCATATATCACGTCATTCATTTCAACTCCCATTAACTCCTCTGATGAGGTTGACGTCAGGAAGGGCATCCGGTCATAAAAAACCGCCACGACAAATTCATCTCACCTCATACCCGACCCCGTAGGGAAACGGGACAAGGGTTGGACAAACAACATCAGATACATAGTGCAACTTGCGATTTGGCCGATGATGACCTTAAAAATAGGTTGAAACTAGTTCCAATAAATGTGTTTTCCGTAATGTAACCCCCATTACTTGATTTTATATTGAAAAGGTGGAAATATTTTACACTTAATTTTTAATTTTTTACTGCAATTTAGCGGTCCCGTTCTCAATGATTGTTTTGAATGTTGGCTAGGTGTTGCCTTATTTTAAACGGTCGGGAGGGCAGAGACAGAATTGAGAAGCTGTGTTAGAGAAGATAACAGGTGCACGGTAAACTATTTGTGACCGTAGTGGAAACCGTCAATGAAGTTCCAATCTTCAGCTCAATCAGACCAGTAGTTTTTAAGCCTGTCCGGAACGAACGAACGAACGAACAAAGTTGACATACATCTCATTTTTATTAATACTGCAGTATACATACATGAAATTCTATCTACAGAAAACTAAGCTGGCTTGGAGCCAAAGCTGAAGTGCACTTTGAATACACTAATATTACAAAATGACCCCCTGTGGGTAGGAGACGCAGATGAAGAATACACCCACGGTATCTCCTGCCTGTCGTAAGAGGCAACTAAAAGGGGCCCAAGGGGCTCTCAACTTGGGAGTGTGGGTTGGCGACCACGGGGCCCTTAGCTGAATTCTGGCATTGCTTCAACTTACTTGTGCCAGGCTCCTCATTTTCGTCTATCCTGACCGACCTCCCTTGGTCAACTCTTGTTCTTTTGCGACCCCGTCGGTATTAGAGCATTTGAGGCCTAGGGAGTGTTTCATTTTCACACCCTTCGTGGCCCTTGTCTTTCTTCGTCCGTTACTTCATTTTTCGAAGTGACGGATCCCTTCTTTTTCTTCCTTTTCTCTCTGTCTACCCCCTGTGAGTGGGGAATGCAAACAAAAAATACACCCACGGTATTCCCTGCCTGTCGTGAAAGGTGACTAAAAGGGCGACCAAGGGATGATTGTATTAGAACCATGAAACTACTTTTGATTGGTACCATCTCGCGGGGAACACCAAGGGTCGCCTTTACTTGCGGGTGGTACCACTATATTAGTTACACCAGAGTTTTGTGGTTAGTAGTAGCAGAGAGTGGTTCACTGTGGGTTTCCAGTACCCGTGATTAGTATCATTGTGAGAAACACCACGCGTCTGGGCGTTGCGCGTGATTAGTACTACTATATGAACGACACCGTGGGTCTGCGTTGCCTGTGATTAGGGCTGGTTTACACGGGTAGAGTAGCAAGGCGAGTAGAGTAGATAGTAGAGCTACTGGCATCGTGTAAACGACTCGGATAGTAGCAAGTAGAGTAGAGTAGCTAGTAGGCAGTAGAGTAGAGTGGGTTTCCGCTGTGGTAAAGTAATTCTACCACTATCCTTCCCCCTCCACCGGAACTGAGCTCCGAGTGCTGGCGGAAAAGGCCGAGGATGTTTGATTTTTCAGTTGACGCGTCGTTCGACTATTTCCATGTGTGTACTGACGGTATTTCGTTGAGTAAACTGAGCATTTTTGTGCATTTATTTGGCGGCAAAGTGAAGTGTACGGAAGAAGAAACATGCAAATTTGTAGAAGTACCGCGAAAAAAATGTCTATGGAACATAAACAGCATTATTTACAGAAACTTAAATATGAGACGGGCGAAAATGGGTAAAGAGGGTTTTGGTTTTATGGAACTTAAACAGAAAATTTTAAAAAATACGATGTACCTACAACCAAGAACTGATGAAAATTCGTAAATCCAAGAAGTCTGGAGATGGTGCCGCAGACATCTACACTCCCTCTCTTAAATGGTTTAGTAAAGTATAATTTGGAAGGAAATACTAAAAGCCTCTGTGGTGTGGTTAGTGTGATTAGCTGTCACCCTCGGAGGCCCGGGTTCGATTCCCGACTCAGCCACGAAATTTGAAAAGTGGTACGAGGGCTGGAACGGGGTCCACTCAGCCTCGGGAGTTCAGCTCAGTAGAGGGGGGTTCGATTCCCACCTCAGCCATCCTGGAAGCGGTTTTCCGTGGTTTCCCGCTTCTCCTCCAGGCAAATGCCGGGATGGTACCTAACTTAAGGCCACGGTCGCTTCCTTCCCTCTTCCTTGTCTATCCCTTCCAATCTTCCCATCCCCACCAAGGCCCCTGTTTAGCATAGCAGATGAGGCCGCCTGAGAGAGGTACTGGTCATCCTCATCAGTTGTATCCCCCAACCCAATGTCTCACGCTCCAGGACACTGCCCTTGAAGCGGTAGAGGTGCGATCCCTCACTGGGTCCGAGGGAAAAACCAACCCTGGAGGGTAAACAGATTAAGAAAGAAAGAAGAATACTAAAAGCCTATTCATCCACAACGTAACATCATAGCTGAGTGATATTAAGAGGAGGTACACCTATGGAGGTCAAACACATGCAGGTGTATTGTCCTATAATGGAGAACAGACCTCCCTCTTTTCGATGGAAGAAGGATTTTAAAAATGCCTAAACCTATAATAGTTTCGAAGATGCAACAACAAATATAAACAAGTGTCAGCTGGATTGTCCCTTTAAATGAAGGTTTCTCAAGTTTCAGTGTTACACAGCGTGTTCGTCATGTGTCTCGACGTGTTTGTTAGACAGTGATGCAGGACTGTGTACTTTAATCATATTAATAACATTCATAGGGTCTTCTACATATCACTTGCCAATGCCATTAATTTTAAGCAATAACAGTAATGCCCACAACAAATAGAATAATATTCATATTTTGTTTGGAATATCCAAAATAATTGTTTACAGTACATTGTCAGGTCTTGAAGCTTAAGCTCTACACTTAGGCCGTACAAGCAACGAACAAACAAATTATATAAATAGATCAGTAATTGGGGTATTTACGGCAAAGAAGCTACTACAAATTAGGCCCACGCCAGCATGATTGACTGTGTATTGATGGCTATTATCAGTGGCCAAGAACTTGAGTCACCTCAAGCTTAAATCTCGGTGTTATTGCATCTCTCATCACTGTGTCGTGTCTTTGAATTTGCGGTGTTATAGCATCTAACAGTGTCTGAAATTTATCAGGCGTCAATCTTATACACTTTCTGTATTCTTCTTTATACTCTGTCGCAAGTTCTCTCAGAATTAATGTTGATGCCTCGATCCAGCCTCTTACCCATTCCCTTCTTTCCTCATTTGTTTCTTCTAACGCCTCACTAACCTCTTGCATTAATATGTTTGCAAATGTCTTTAAACTCTTCGTTACGATGTGCTTGCGTCTTGACATGGTGCTACTACTCTACTCTACTGTATGACTTTACTCCCGTATGAACGATACAAGTGTCAACTCTACCAGACAGTGGTAGAGTAGAGTAACGTGGCTACTCTACTATCTACTCTACTCGCCTCGCTACTCTACCCGTGTAAACCAGCCCTTAGTACCCACTATATGAGGAACACCTCGGGAATACCGGCGTCCGTGATTAGTACACGTAGGTGAGGAACACCATCGGTTTGCATTGCCTAGGAATGGCACCATTATGCGAGAAACACCATAGGTCTTAATTACCTGTGCGACGTACAATACTTGTGAGTTGTACCATCCTGTGTGGAATACCGTGAGTCTACGCTACTTTTGATTAGAACCCCAACATGACAGATACCATGGTTCTATTTTTCTAGCGATGAGTACTATTATGAGGGGCCGTTGACCTGGATTTTGGACCCCTTTAGCCAACAAGCCTCCTCGATTGAGGATTGTGCATTAGAAGTGGTCCCTTGGTCAGTAATACTATTTCTAAGTTAGTTTTTGGGTCGGATCCACTGATTGTTTTAAATTCATATCCCTCATTTCATTCTTCATGACATTTTTTATTTTAGTCAGTGGATGATTTTGAACTTCTAATTTCTCATTACATTTCATACCATTAGGGGCAGATGACCTAGATGTTAGGCCCCTTTAAACAAGCATCATCATCAATATTACAAAGTGAATTCTGCAGAGATCTAAACAAGAATGTGACTATCTTTCACCGCTGTGAAATACACACACACACACACACACACACACACACACACATACACACATAGATAAGATGTATATTGGTGAGTCGGTGATGTTTACATGGTGTGAAAAATAGTCACATTCTTGTTTAGATCTCTGCAGAATTCATTTTGTAATATTAGTGCATTTAAAGTGCACATCAGTTTTGGCTCCAAACCAGCTTAGTTTTCTGTAGTTGTAATTTCCATTACAGATTGGAACTACAATGACAGTTTCCACTATGGTCACAGACAGTTTACCTTTCACCTATTATCTTCTCTTAACACAGCATCTCAGTTTTATGATGATGATGATGATGCTTGTTTAGAGGGGCCTAACATCTAGTTCATCGGCCCCTAATGGTACGAAATGAGACGAAATGCAGTGTGGTAATGACAATTTAAAAGTACAAAAATTCATCCACTGGCAAGAATTCAAAACGTGATGAATAAATATGAATTTAGACTTTCACGGCCCCTGTAACTATTCATGAAGTATATTTTGGGTTTATGCTGTGTAATTATAAACACACACTACTCGTTTCAAAAGGAACTCAAAATATACTTCATGAATATAATAATATTGTAATAGTAGAATTTGGAAGTTATTGCAATATTCATCTGATTGCAGGTTCCATTGCAAACTATACTAATGGTAGTCATCCCCGTGTTAGAAGAAGCAATAGTCTCACCCCTCCTGTTAGTATCAATCAGACTTCAGAGTTATGGAGTTCTCAGGTAAGCATTAGTCCACCTTCTTCTTTGATTCCTCAGATGTATTGTTAATTTGAGTTAATGCTATTGTACTGGGTGCTTCACGTACATTCTGTGTATGAGAATGGATGGTCTACACATTCTGCTGTAGTAAAGGTCATTGTTGTACATGAAACAACTACATATAGTAGCATAAATTTAGAAAAGCTGCCAAAAGTTGCAGGGGCTGCAGATTTGGATTCAGATTTACAGAAACGCTGGATGAGGGCGCAAAGGAACAATCGCGCAATACATACAATTATAAATATGCTGCTTAGATTTGGAGAGTGTTATCACAGAGAATGGCAAGCGACTGTACGTTTCACACAACAGTACAGAGGCAGATGACTTCACGGTCACAGTACGTTCCTGAATATAAAGACGGAAGTACACTAGCAACGTACGCTTCATGTGGCAACTCTTCCATTGAGGTCACAACAGAATGATCCACAGGAAGGGAATGTGGCAAGAGAAGTACTGTTACCACAGATCCTCATACAAGTACTGGATCTGTGGTGCACGCAATGGGAATATATGTTAAATTGCATAGAATTATTGAATGTACTGGTGCCTGATCAAACAGCACACAACTTGGTGCCTGCAACTGGATTACCATGCCCGTCATGATTCTTTCTGCTAGCAGATCGAGAACAAGTCTGTAGCTAGCACATGTCTGAGCATGAATCACATTGTTGCTATGTCATAAATTTACGCATGCAATGTCTTGTTTTATTGTTTCGGTTTACGAGGTTACACACCAAGGTCGCTCGATTTAACACCCTTGGACTTTCATACAAGTGGCTGCACGGTTTGGGTCACATAGTTACTCATATCAACTTGGATTCGGGATATAGTGGGTTCGAACCCTACTGTCAGCGGCCATGCAAATGGTTTTCAGTCATTTACCATTTCCACACCAGGTCTTAATTAAGGCCACAGTCGCTTCCTTCAGACTCCTTTTACTTTCCTATTCCCTTGTCACCATAAGACCTATCTGTGTTCATGAAATTGTAAAACGAGAAACCATAATAAATTTTGTGCTATTTGTGCAATCGTATTTATGCAACTTTACCTTCAATCAAGGCTTGCCTTGTGCATAAACGTAAAGCACCAAGAGCAACTGTGCAAGAGTGTACAAGAACCAAAGTGCATATTGGGAAGAGTAGCATTGTGTATTGTACAAGAAGGGTGCTAATTCAAACATTTTCATGAAGAAACTTGTAACATATTCATACGTATTGTGAACATCTTTCCTTTTTGTTTCCATATGTATGCACCTGCCCAGTGTGCTAAATATGTATCTGAAGCATCCAGTACATTTTAATTGACAGTTCTGTAGCAAGGAGCCAAACTGACAAGGTTTGTATACCTATCACAGGATACCTATTTGAATGGTGAAGATTACACATTTTACAAATGTTATATGTAGAAAGATAGTATAACAACATAGAAAAAGCACAATAACAGGTAAGTATGGGAATAGGGCAACAGAAAAAGGAAATTCTGCAAATTGGCTCTCGTATCAATCCCATCTCCTCTACATCCATTTCTGCTCAGTCACAACAATCTCGTTTCTACTTGCACATCAGGAAGGTGGGATTCTATGCTCATTAGAGGTCATCTTGATAGAGCTACATTTTTGATGCAGCAAGTGTAGTATAAGTGGATAAGCATAGGAAAGTGGAAGTGACATAAGATAAAAATATATGTAGATGGTAAAAGACAAGGAACTTGAAACAAATGCAGGAGGAGAAAATGTTCCTCTTCCCTTCTGAAAAGAATCCCATATTAGTTTCAGCAATGTCTCAAGTCATAGTTGCTACATACATAGTGCAACAATAGTTGTTTAATGCTGATGATATTGCTTTGCTAACAAGGTTGGATTCAGATATTTACACATTAGATGGTGGTGCAGGGAATCAATCCAGTCTGGATATGTATTTCAAGTCTATTTTTAGAGTTAAACATTTTATCTTGGGTCCATATTTAACTGTTTTCAATGGATGTTGGCGAATTTCATCCGAGCGGCACGGTGCTCACATGTAAGCAGAGGTCCTGTGACATGCCTGTTGGACTTTAAATCCACTTCATACCCCTCCTTTTTACTGCCCTTTCGCTGATGGTCGTGCCCTGTACTTGCTGCAAATGATCTCTGGGCTCCACAGCTGTTGTGTATCAATCACAATGAACTTACAGTATGAGAAAGCTGTTATCGTGCTCAGTAGTGCTTCTCCTACGACCAGAATCTGGCCTCCTGGTGTAGATATTGTCCTCACTGTACTTTTAACAGTTTTGTACACATTAGATAAGATGTGCCTATAAGGTCTGGTACATATCGTATACTGCGCCTGTGGTCCGCTAATGCTACAGCTCTTACTGCATTTTCAGGTGAAAGAGCCATTATGACCTGACATACAAGCATGACTGTTGTAGAAAATACCAATATAAATGGTCCGTTATTGGACATTATAAATTTTCCAGCGAATTCATTCCTGGTTGCCAGCGTTTCGCCCCAGTGTGCTAAGTTGGGCTCTTCAGTTGGTAAATAGCACACCCACCAAGGTCAGTCAAAAATCTTGTTAGAGATCTCTGGTGGTGCCCTCATTGTCACCTGGCAAAATTAAATGAACTCTGACATAGTATCTGCTTTCCTTGGCCGTTGTTTATCCTAATGTACGTTCCTATCAGAGTTCATATTTTTATATTATATATGACTTTGTCACTTGTATGGTCCTTACCATCATCTAATGCCTGTAGTTATATATATATTTTCAAATCCCCTGGCATTATTGGTCTTGAGGAGCCTTTGGTCTACCAAGCAACCACTGCTCAGCCCAAAGGCCTGCAGATTGTGAGGTGATGCTTGACCAGCACGACAAATTCATTCTGCCATTATTCTTTGCTCTCTGGACCAGGGCTGCCACCTTACCGTCAGATAGCTCCTCACTTATAATTGCGTTGGTTGAATGGGTGGCAAACCAGCCCTCAAAATTCCCTGACCTGGTTGGAATTTAACCTGGGGCCTCTGGGTATGAAGCAGGAACGCTACCACTAGACCACAGGGCTGGCTTCTAAAGTGGAACTATTATCCACACAGTCGTCAGTCACCATTTAATCTTTTCCTCCAATCTCTTATTTCTTTATCTACCATTCAGAAGTTCACTGAAACATGTAATAACCTCTCAGTATTCATTCTGATGGAGAAAGAATTTTGTATGGTTTTACGAATACCACCAACAGGATGATATTACTCATCAGTTTTTTCTATGAACTGTAAAACCCATCCTTTACATTTGAACGCTAATTTAAGCTTTGCATGGGGGTTATTTACATTTCTAGTATCTTCAAACCAAGAATTTCTTTTTCTTTCTAACAATTAATGCACTATGGTTACATCATTACCTTTCTTTATAGGATGATCTCTCTGGGCGTCAAAAACCTCGCAGTTTCTCTTTGTCCTCTGACCATGCTCCACCACTCTCACCACAAAGCTCGCAGGCATCATCGGGCAGTGGTTCTGAGTCTCATCTGGATGAGTTGCGTGTGGGTTTTGGTGCAGAGGGTTCTGGTATGCGAGGTATGTGTATGCAATAAGTTTTTCTTAAAATGTCGTGTTTTTTAACTATTCTCAGTGTTTCTTTGAACTGTTATAGCTGTCAGCTTGTGTCTTACAAGGGAGGGACACAGTAGATTTTGCAATTATTATATATTAACTGCAAAATATATATAGTGCAGTTAACAGTGAAAGAGAATGTATATACACCATAGAGATTTTAGCTGCTATAGATTGTTACAACTGGACATATCAGTCGGTCGTCACAATAATGATGAAGAAAATTCTATGGAGACATATGAATTATTATGAAACAAACAGTTCCTTGCGATTAATAGTCAATGATATACAGTAATATCAAACACTCAACAACAGTGTTTTCTGACCTGACTAGACAGTTGGAAACAAAATATTATACATACATACATACATACATACATACATACATACTGCACCCTTCCCGGCCCTGTTTTAAGATCTGGCTAGGCCTACCCAGGACATGATCAGTCCTCAGGGAAATTTGATCAAATACACAGTTCAAAAAAATTATGGGAACATGTTTTGTGACATCTGGTATGTGAACGTTGTGCCTCGTGGTAGCACGGTCAGCATATTATTTTCCCAGCGGCTCAATTTCTTCTCAGGGTATCCATCAGTCAAGTAAAATCTGAGATTTTACATTAAGTTGCGTTTTACGTGAGTTCAGAAGAATACCGGTCCACCGAAGACGTATCACCGAAGAATTAATTCGCCTAAGAAAGTACCGACTACCAAAAACCTCGAAAAATTCTTACCATGCATCAATTCAATCAATAAATTACTCAACTTAACAACTAACTTATAAACTAAGCGTAAGAGAAAGAATTCATAACACATTCGTTCTAGAAAAATAATATAATATTTATTTAAATAAAATATCGACCTATGAAAAAGTAGTGTGAATTTGGGTAGTATTTTTATGTTATTATACCTGAATAATAGTTCAGAGTCAGCGCTGGCTCAAATAAAAGAAAAGTAATTGCAACGTTAAGCTATTTACACATATTCATACTCATATTCTTGTTCATATTCATATTCATGTTGAGATTCATATCCCAGTTCATGTTAACATTCACGTTCCGAAATGAGATCAAAATGAATCTTATTATTCACAATTGATCACTGAGCAATCACAATCCTCCATTGAAATACTTCATTAGGTTGACGTAAATACTGTCATGTTAATTATATTACTTATTCTCATCACATTCAAATCAATTACGTCTTAATAAAACGTTTAGTTTACCAGAATGAAGCGCAAAAATAACTAAATAGATTACTGTCGGAATGTAAATATAAATTTGAGCATATCTTTGGATATATGTCTCTGAAAATAAACCCTAGCTTAACTTTTAACTCATAAATTTGATCTCATAACTCTGCATTCATAAATTTGAACTCATATTGTTTGATCCTTCTTCTTAAATACGCTTCAATAACAGCTTAAGGCTATACTTCCTTAGTGCCTGTGACATCTGGCTCCTAGCCTACCATTTACCTATTCATTATATTTTTCAAGAAATGTCAATTCAAATAATCTCTGTGTCAAAAGAAACGAATTATCTAACTATGTACGCAGTTTCTGATCCACACATACATCTGTTTCCGGCTCAATGTGCTTTCCCTATCTCATATTACATAGTATTTCTCATCCTTGCAAGCTACTGTGTTCATATGGTCAGTCAGAATGAAAATAACACGCATTCATGTTTGGAAATGTGTTACCGCATCAAAGAATATGATGATTACATTTGGCCATGAACATAGTTAAATAATATATCAACGTACTCTTGTATTTAACATACAGCATCTACAACTATCATATGATTCTGTCACGAATCTCAATTCTATTATAGTACATATCAATCTTACCTCAATTAGGTCATCCACGCGATGTGCTCTCATTCACGTACTCTTTTCATTTGACACGAAATCTCACCTCATATAAATGTAACATAGCTTTTCCTCAGCAAATAGCATTCTTATCCACACCGAAGCACATAAATAAACATCCACGTTTCAATATTCATAAATACATTCCATCGAATAACCATATTACAACTTCAATACACAACTATCACTTCATTTGCATAATCTCTACCACAAACATATCGCCGATTACTCTTATAATGCTATGCTAAGTATCTCAGAATTGCTTTTCTATTAAATGCATTTCAATAACCATGTATATTCAAACCCAAAACAGAGTTCAGTGCCCTCATGTTACAGAGCAAAGAGTATGTAACTCAAATACATTCATATCTGAAGCGCGTGCCAAACGTGACGTAAACATTGTGCAAATTAATACGAGATCTATCGAAGTTCCACAATATCTGTTAACTCATTGCTATCAGCTCTTAATACAAACACTTCATTCATTTACTCATGCCACATTCTACTTATTCTGACCAAGTGCGGTAGCGTGTATATAATGTAATAAAAATCTATTCTACACTGCCATATTATATTATAGCCTTAAATATCTCACACTTCACTTGTATAATTCACTTGCATTCTTAATTAAACGGTTAATATTACCAACTAATCAGCACATGCCGAACTTAGAGTGCGCATTCAGATAAAAAAACTACGTAACTAAAAAATTGTAAAGACAGCTTATTTGATGTTATATCTGGTCCAGTTGTCGCTCCAGTGCTCTGATGTGGTTAGACCCGCGGTTGGAATCCGGGTCTGGTCATCCTCCGTCCTCCCGTTCAGAACCGCCTTCTGGTGGGTTGAGATCCTCCCTCATCATGGTCTGGACATCAGGTTGGACATCGCCTTCCTCGTCATGTGCTGGTCATCTGGTTGGGATGTACCTTTCCCCAGTTCGGTCCATCTTGCATTTTTAGCAGGCACACATCATTTCAGTTCTGTAGGCAGCAAAGAAATTCATTTTGGAGAAAGAATCTGTCACTATATTTTCCATTTTTTACGATGATATCTCTTCAGTTGATATTCTTTTCCTTGTTCTTTGGGATGTAAATTTTTCTTTGGTCGGCATTAAGTTCTCCGTATATAAGAATTTATATATCAGCTTTTTCTGTAGAACTCGAAATTTACTCTCCTCCTTCTTGAATTGAGCTAGGATAGTCTTCTTCCCGTTTGAAATTATTTCTCCTCTGTTATAGTTGGCCCTTCTTTACCAAACGTAAGACGATTGCTCACGGGATCATGCTAGATCTAGATCACTGTATTTTGCTTATTTTTTTTATTTCTCGGCTCTTCTTATATCGTCCGCTGGTGAATTATTCCGTCAGTTTTTGAACGACAATCCTTATTCTTCGATATTTTTTTCTCAATTCTTATATATTCTTCCGATATGAAGCTCGTTTGGCAGATGCATCTTCCCTCTTGCGATGCAAATTTTTTAGTGAAGTTTTTTAACAATCCCTTCGCTGCTATACATTTTTTTAAAAAAACAATCACCTTGACTCTCTACTGTCCCGTAGTGCCTTCCAAATTGGTTCATTCCGAGACGTGTGGCCTTCTATGACATCGCACTATCTAGAAATTCATAGTATCTCATAGATCGCATGGGCCATACCTTCCTACGCCACCATTTTGCAAACGGTCTACGAGATGCGAACGGGCACAACGTTAATTTTGTAGATAGGGTTCCAACGGTCATACCGTATACGCTGAGACCTTAATTACTCGGGGTATGTCAAATCAAAGTTATATTCCGTCTGTAGGCATAGTCATGCATTAAAATGTCAGGTGACCCCTTAAAACAAAGTAAATAGCGGTGTGTTTGTGTATTGTTGTGAGGTACACAGACTACCGCAGTCATTTTAGCATGGTGTACATAAACCAAGCACATCCTATGAGACATCTTAAAAAGGTTCAAGTCACAAGGGCCGTCACTGTGATCCAAGAAGGATGGACTTTTCGTCATGTTGCTGTAGACCTCAATGTCTCTTCGTCAATTATTCAACGCTTGTGGAATCACTAAAATGAGACAAGCCAGTTCACAACGAGGGTTGGACAAGGTTGTGGATGCATGACAACTCCACAGGATGACCTATATCTGGCCATCTGTGCGTTGCGGCGTCGTTCAGCAACTGCCAGAAGACTGCAACAAGACCTCATGAGGGTCACTGGAGTCAGTGTCTGACCAAACAGTAACGAACAGGTTAAGAGAAGTGTCCTTATGACACAGCGTAGCGGACGTTAATGTGTATGGAGACGCCGTGGTGAGCAGTACATGCCAAATGGTGTCCAGGAAGGTGACCAATTCGGACAAGGTTCTCTGGTGGTGTGGGGTGGCATCAGTATCGATGGCCGTACGGATTTTGTCATCGTCTGTGGTAATCTTACCTCTGCAGGGTACATTGAGCAGATACTGCTACAGCGCGTGTTGGTTGCTACATAAGATGTTGGCCCTGAATTCGTATTCGTGCACGACAATGCTAGGGTTCATGTAGCGCACATCACCAGAGCTGTCTTGCAAGAATTGGACATTCAAGAGATGGAATGGCGAGCAGTGAGTCCTGGCATTAATCCCATCGAGCCTGTGTGGGATAGGATAAGCAGAAGTGTTCGTGGGCGTCCTGTTCCATCACACACTCCCCAAGGCCTCAAACAGGCTCTCATTGAAGAATGGGATGTGATACTGCAACATGACCTCCGTCGACTTATGTGGAGCATGCTACGTAGGTGTCAAGCTGTGATAAATGCTCGTGGAGGACATACACCATACTGAAGCTCTCCAACTGTGATAAAAATCCACCCTGGAGGACTGTTATCACTTTGTTTTCGCCCTTATTTGGACATTTCCGTTTGTGTTCTGACAATGAACGCGAATCCATTGATGTTCTTTTGTATACTTCAGCGGTAAAGAATAAAGGTTTACTTGGTAATGTACCTAGTTACCTTCAGTAACCTGATCTGGTTGTTTATTTGATTATTAACATGTATAACTTAGGATTTGTTTCTAATGAGTCTCTACCATTGAATCTTTACTTGTGAATCACTCTAATTGAGTCCCCGAGCTGAGCGGCTCATATGGTTGAGGTGCTGGCCTTCTGAACCCAACACGGCAGCTTCGATCCTGGCTCAGTCTGGTGGTATTTGAAGGTGCTAAACTACGTCAGCCTCTTGTCGGTGAATTTACTGGCACATAAAGGAACTCCTGCAGGACTAAATTCCGCCACCTCTGTGTCTCCGAAAACCGTCAAATAAGTCGTGTTTACACTTTATCTTGTGGATCTAAACAAATGCCTATGATGTGTATCATGATGGTCAACTTGACAGATGTGATATACCTCTATAACTCAGAGGTGCCAACTATTACGGATTATCCATAATGATCACGGATTTCACTTCGTGATTGCGGCATTACGGTTGAAGGAGAAATTATTGCGTAAAAGCAACATTATCACAACAAAAATTCATTTCTACGAAAGGAAGAAAAGTAAAAAATGTTTAATCCCTTAGATCATTACTGGTCAACCCTCCTCGTTTCAGTGTTTGTAAGTAGGCAATTAAACATATTTGGCAGTTAATGGTTGTCACTTCCTTTCGTTTCCCACAAGTGTTGTAAAATCGCAGTCAGCTACATATACACTGCTCTCTTGGCTAGAATGATGCATCAAGTCGGCTGTGAAGTAGGCTCTACTCCTTGCTCTGCTGTTCTCCAGTGCGCGCATTCGGCGGTCTCTCTCTTGTGTGCGTAGACGTGAGTGGTATATTTAGTGCGTTTTAAATTCTAATTATTGTAGTCATTGATTCGAAAAGAAGTGATTGGTTTTGTGAAATGAAGCAGAGCAATTGTCAGATTTCATCTTCCAAGAAGACAGCAGTATTACAGAAATATAAAGACGGTTACACAATGGAATGGCCATGCCTACTTGCTGCAAGTGTTGGTGAAAACCATGTGTTCTGCAGTGTGTGTTTGTGATTTCTCTGTGGCTCACGGTGGACGATTGCAGAAGACGCAGAGAATCCAAGAAACATCACACACAATGGTGAATCAGAATTATGAAACCAGTGTGTTTCATCGTTCTTCGTAAAAAGTAATGAAACTGCAGTGACAAATGCCGAATTGCTGTTCACATCATTTCTTTTGGAACATAATATTCTGTTATCAGTTTCAGACCATATTGGAAATTTATTTAGATCAAATTTCCCCGACTCTGAAATGTCTCAGACATATGGTTGTGCAAGTACTAAAACCTCTGCTTTAGTTCAATACAAAGCATCTGAGGCAAAAAAGGCAATAAGTGAACTCTTCCAAATAACACCTTTTTCTCTGGCTACTGATGGTAGTAAGGATTCAAAAGCAGTTAAATTTTATCCTATAGTTGTCTCTTTCTTTAATGATCAGAGATGCCAAATATCAACTCTTCTATTGTCACTGTTAGAGAGTACTGACAATAGGCTAGGGTTCTCTGTTATTAATAATTTTTTTTTCTTTAGCCATTCCATGGGGAAATGTTCTTTTTCATCTGACAATGCATACACAGTTATAGGGCAAATGAAGTTGTTGCCAAATTTGTGAAGGACAGGCATTCTTCTGTTTATGTTCTGGGTTGTCCATGTCATCTCATACACATCTGTGCACAAAAAGCAGCAGCGAAATTACCAGTCAATGTAGAGAACTTTTTGGTTCAGTTATATTATTATCTTGATAAGAGTTCTAAAAGGTAAAACACGTTCAAAGTATATCAGGCTGTTTGTGGCACAGAGGATCACAAAATTTTTAAATATGTCTGTACCTGTTGGCTCTCGCTTCTTCAGTCATTGTTGGAGAGTTCTGACTGTCTAAAGTCTTGAGCAGTGGGAAGCTTTGACACTTATGTTTTGTAGTGAGCCCCACCATAAAAATGAGAGCACTAAGCTGTTTGAAACTGTAAAATATTTCATACAAGACCCATACACACATAACTGTTTTGCTACTTTCTTCAGAGTACACTTCCTGTCTTTAACTCAGTGAATTTATTTCTGCAACAGTATGCTCCAGCCATAATCTTCTTAGGAGTACCTAATGGTCAGATTTGTTTAGCCATGTTCTATTCAGTCAGAATCTACCTCCCTTTTGAGTGTTGAATTCAAGAGGAGGAAATACCAGAAAGAGAATGAGGACTTGGTAATTGGAGCAAAAGCCAGGGCATATTTGAAAGATGACTGTGATGAAGAGATGTTTTATAATTCTGTAAGAGAGTTTAATATGGCAGCTTGCAGTTACATTATCAGGAAATTTCCCCTTGATGAATTTCTTCATCATGCTGTAGACATCTCTCTCAGAATGAAGGTTTTCTATTTATCTCTTGAATATTTTGTTTGAAGTTTCCCAAGTTTGGTCAAGGAAAGTGAACATGACGAAGTTGAAGAGGAATTTTCAGTTTACTAGTGTGATGCTTTCCCTGAATATATTGTACATGGGCCTAACATTAATGTGAACTGGGGCAACATTGCAGAGCTTAAAAATGAAAGTGAACAAATTATGTATCAAACCTTATGTAACGTTGTACAGTGGAACCTCGATTCTCCGGGAAAACGGAAAATCCGGGAATGAATGAAAACCATCAACAATTTGGCTAAACATCACAAAAATGAAATATATATATATAATTATAATCTTACAAAAACCCTTAAACCAAACCAAACTACAGCCCCAATGGGACTTTGCCCGCCAGGTGACCGCTGCTCAGCCCGAAGGCCTGCAGATTACGAGGTGACGCATGGTCAGTGTGACGAATCCTTTCGGCCGATATTCCTGGCTCTCTAGATCGGGGTTGCCATCTCGCCATTAGATAGCTCCTCAGGCTAAGTGGACCTGGAACCACCCCTTATATCCACGAAAAATTGCCTGACCTGGTCGGAATAAAACCGGGGCCTTCTGGATGAGAGGCAGGCATGTTAGGCTTCGAAACCGCATTAATTACCGGTACGCGAGTTCAAAATCTCGATACTTTATATTCAGTTTTACAGGGAATCTTCGTCAGTTTCCCGTGAAAACTTCTTTCAGTTCAGCAACTTTCAACTTTGATTAACCATACTCTTCAAAAAATCGAATAACGCCAAGCCAAACGACAATCGACCACAAGTAGTTTTTCATTCTCTCGTCTAATAAAATAAAGCACATTAGATATAAAAGTGCCCAACATGATGGCAAAATCCCTTCTTTTCTTAATCTTTCATTGTAATTTGGTCTCCGGTATACTTTGAATCTGTCAATACGGAAAATGAAATTTATAAATAATAACTCCGGTATACTATTCAGAGTCGGTTTCTGGAAATCTTGTACCGCGTAAATTAGGCCTACATCGACTTTTAAAGGTTATGTTGTACTCAAAAAGATGGTTTCGAATGTAAGTATCGATTCTCAAAAGTTCTCGAATGCATTATATTCAATTCTGCCCGCCACTAATCTAATTAAATTGGAAAGAGAAAAAAAAATAAAAACTTTGGAAATTACGGTTATTCGTGACCTTGAGACAAAGAGGTTGGCGCGTATTTAGTATTACCTTGCCCTGTTTAGCTGTTTGTAGATTCGTGAGAAAAAGGAAAGGGTAAATTACTGAAATACTGATGAAATTAAATATATATATATAAAACACGGTACAACAAGTATTTTAAAAATTAAAGTATGAAATACACACACATGGTTTATATTCGTTTTAATAGGTTAGGGAGGGATATCTGCCTCGAAGCCTTAGGCCTGTATTTCACTGTTAAGGAACTATGATTTAAGTAACTTGAATCAAAGAAATGTTATAGCCTTTGATAAAAGAACTTGGATGAAACATAAATGTTTATACATATCTAAATATTTGCAATTAAGGAAATATAGCGAGATAGTGAATTATATTAAGGGAGATTATGGTTGAGGATGTAAGGAAGAAAAGAAACTTTTTCAGCTCTTAATACTCGGCAGAAAACGCTGTGTAAGGGAACTGCTGATATTGTCACATTTTTGTTACGCATAGTAAATCTCAAACTACAAACGTAAAAATAAATTTACAAGCTGCTTTACGTCGCACCGATACAGATAGGTCATCAAGAAGTTAATATAAAGAACCACCTAATCGATACTTTTTGTGCCTTAGGCAAAATAGAATATACATTAACACTTACAGGACATGTTTCGACCACTTAGTGGTCATCATCAGCTGTATAAAGAAGAAACTAAGATGAAAGAACATTAGGACAATAAGCACAAGTAATACCGTATTTCACGGCATAATCGTCGCACTTTTTATACCAAAATTTTCGAAAAAAAATTGTAGGGTGCGACCATTATACGATGAATATTTAATACCAGTATTTGTATTACTCAAAAAATGTATTTATAACTAAATTGTATTTGATACAAATTTAAGATGCACGTAATACTCGCGTTTATACATCAAAATAATTAAAATAGTCTAAAACAAAATTCATAATTTTTCGCAACAATTCGGCGAACGTTTTTCCAACCTGAAAATAAAAATGAACGTATTAAGTTAATTTGTCATTAATTTGAGTATTAAAGTTAAAATATTACACTTGCAAAAAATTATCGCTTTGTTGTGAAATGCAGACTTACCGGTACGCAATTTATTCCAAATCTTCGGTGTCGCTATCGCAGGTTTCGCTATCTGATGCGCCGTCCTCACCTCTGTTAATACCAGTATCAGATTCTTCGTCTCCCTGCCACACTGCGTCATCTTCGGAACCGTCTAGTGCATATTCTTAGGCATCGTTTTCCCCTTGAAAATGATGTAAGGCGGCAACTTTCTCCCGTCAGCTGTAATGGCTAGCATTGCCGTGCATCGCATCTTCTCACTACCGCTAGTTTTCATTAATACACTCCGTGATCCTTTTAGCGCAATAGTGCTGTTGCGAGGCATATCAAAAAAGATTGGAGTCTGATCGGCATTACCGATTTGAGAAAGCAAGTACGAAGTTTCCTTGCGCAAACGTATGACAAATCGGTGAAAATTTACAATCTTGTCCGTGTAATCAGCAGGCAACTTTTGGCTTAGTGTTGTTCTCCTTCGCACTGACAGATTGTGTCGTCGCATGAACCCCTTAATCCACCCACGAGTCGCCTTAAACTGAGTTACCGGTATGTTGTGTTTGCGCGCTACCTCCTGTCCCTTAATTTGTAACATTTCATATGATACACTGCAGCCATTGTTACGTATTTCACTGACGTACCTAAACACTTCTTCGTCAATTATAGGAAACTTCTCTGTTTTAGGACCTCTAAACGCGCGTCTAGAAGGGTTTGTGCTTTTTAGCTTGTTTTTTTACTTTCCGCCGTCACGCACCAACTTTTCACTCACAGAAAATTTTCTTTCTGCAGCTCTGTTCCCGTGCTGTTCAGCGAAGGCAATTACGCTTAGCTTGAAGCCCGCAAAATAGTTTCTATATTTACCCATAATCGCTTATAAATGCTTCACACGTTAATGGTTTGCGATATAAATGACTTTCCGTAATTGTTCACTATTAAAACAAATTATTTCTGCCAACACCCAAAACACAAATTAAAAACTTAAATTCTCACGCACACATGTCTACAGTAATCACGTAAATCTGAAACAAATAAATGCATTTGTGATCTGTCCATTCCAGAGCAGCCAATACTGTTAGGCAGCAAGGAAGCATGCAACAATTTATCAGTTTAGCTCGTTGGTTGCGACACACTACTGCGCATGCGCAAAGCTCTCAAACCGGAGCTCTAGCTAGCGCGGTGTAGATCTACTGTATAGTTGACTGTATTCCGAGACGTCAGTAACAAACATTCATTTTTTTCAATTTCTTTTAAACATACGGTAATTAGGTTAATATTTCTTCCCAGTTATTGATGATTTTACATTACATTACTGACGAGTTTATAAAATAAAACTTTAATAGCATTGGATAATAATTATCTTGACTGCTTGGATAAAAGGTTTCATCCCATGCCCGGACACTTATGACGTATTAGTAAGATAAGAGTTTAGCGATGACAACTGAGACATCATAAATAATTCGGCTGAATAATTCCGTGGAAATCTACGTAATCGTCTTGGATTTCACTTCGTGCGCAATAACACAGGAGCCGGCCCCATGGAGCCTTACACGGAGGCCTCGGGTTCAATTCACGGCCGGGTCAGGGAATTTTACCTGTATCTGAGGGCTGGTTCGAGGTCCATTCAACCTACCTAGCCGGTATTTCCTGGCGACGTTGCCGATAAGCGATAACTTACAGCCTTACGTATTTCAAATGGGAACTCATAATATGTAGGTGGTGAATAAATAGTACACTGTCTCGCGACCACGTTGTCAAACTGCCGATAGTCTACCGGTAAGCCATGCGTCGTATTATATACCGGTATTATTTATTTATACGTTGTGCAACATGTCGCAAACGTGACTGTGTTGCCAAATTGCCCATAAACCATACACGTATTTAAATTGCGCATTCATGTGCAACTTACGTTGCAGTTCCATTTACCTTTTAACCAGATTAGTGAACAAAATTTGGACGTGCGACGATTATGTAATTAAAGGTTTAAAGTCCGATTTTTGTATTGAAAATAAAGGATGCGACGATTACGCGGTGGCGACGATTATGCCGTGAAATACGGTACTCTTAGGTTATAAAGAAAAAATCACTGTGTTGACTGTTTGGTAAAAGTTTTTTGGTGACTCCTTTGTTATAAGATGGTGGACAACAGATCAGAACATCTTGCCTCTCGTTCTTATTTGGAAAAGATGTTTATTCTGCGCCGTCCAGAGGGTCTGTCTTAGAGCTCGATCTGGTGTAGTAGCGATGTGACACATTCTGACAGTTCGTGCAAAACTCTGGAGAGAAGGGGAATAGAGTACTGTCGTCATCTAACATATCATGTGAGGGAGGAGGGATATTAGGTTGTGCTTCTGCGATGTCGTGTTTGATTATATCTCTTGTTCGTCTTGTCTGTTTCTTGTCTACCCATTCCAAGTATTTACTGATATGCTGGTATAAGATGTTTTTTTGCTCGTTGTTTTCGTTAAGATTCTGTTCCCTGTTTTCTAATTTATCAAGAACGATGTGGATGTTTTCCAGGTTGTTCATTAGACTTCCTTTATTAATCAAAGAGATGATTTGAACAACTTGTAATACAGATAGGTCATTGTGACGATGGGATAGGAAAGGGCTAGGAGTGGGAAGGAAGCGACAGTGGCCTTAATTAAGGTACAGCCCCAGCATTTGCCTGGTGTAAAAATTAGGAAACCCCAGAAAACCATCTTCATGGCTACCGACAGTGAGGTTCTAACCCACCTTCTCCTGAATGCAAGCTCGCAGCTGCGTGCCCAACTCGCTCGATATAGAAATAAATACACTCGCACGTTCTTTATTATTTATCATCATAATCCACTATTATCAAAGGTCATTGTCACAACCTTCGGTTCATAGAAGTTGTGGGTCCTATTCCTGGCCAGGTCCAGTTAATTCCACAATCGCGGGAACTGCGTGTTCGAGTTCATCTCAATACATGCTCTTCATAGACACACAACTTACTGCCAACCAACCAACCAACCAACCAACCAACCAACCAACCAACCAACCGAGAAACACATAGTGGCAAATGCATCTCTCCACAACATGTACAACACAGTTCGCTCCCAGGCCCCACTAGGGTGAGAGGAAAACAGTGGAACAAGTGGTTAGTAGGTTTCCGTTTTGATGTACCAGGATTACCTACAAGTTTTAAATTACTAATTAACTTTTATGTGGCCGAGACCCTATCATTTTCTACCAGTAGAAAAAACAACTAGAATAATCACTACTGAGTTTGGACGGTGAAATCAGAATGACGCGATTAGAAAGAACCTCAAGAATTCCACTAGCAACAATAAAACTTACGCAAATAATTTTCTCACTTTCTCTGCGCTGCTAACTGCATATCCAACTTGTCTTTACTGGAAGAAGATTCAAAGAACTCTGTACCTTCCAATTTTTTATTACGTATTTATTAATTCGTTATTTACTAATTATTACTAATTTATTATTTCTACTCCTCAATTCGCAAGTACCTTAACAGAATTCATTAACAGATTTAGAAATAATTATTACCGCTTAGAGGTTATGGCAATGTTAACAAACCCTGTGTGAGAAGAACAAGGAACAGAACAGGAGTGGAAACGCATGTGGTCTGTCCAGCGAGTTTCCTCTCTCGCGCATGTATTCCATTGCGCATGTCCATACTATCGGTTCATGCCACAGGCCTCGGACGAGTTCCGGCGGTCAGTAACTGCAGTTTGAGGTGTGTTGGAACGCCGCATTTGAGTACATGCATCAGTCCGGGATTGGTTTGGTGTGTGTTGGAACGCTTTATCTCATCTGCGCATGTGTCGGACGGTCAGGGACTCTTGTTGGAACGAACCTAACATAAGGAGCAACATCTGTTCTAGTCTCGCTAACATAAACGTGTACGATAATATTAAAATACAAAAAATTGTGTTGAGAATGAGCAGTTTCGATTCCTGCCTGAAAGCCCAGTTACTGTACAGTGCCCTGAGGAAAGTGTCGAAAACCTGTTCGGCAATACGATGGATAAAAAAAGTAAAAATATAAACATCTAACCCTGGGCATAATGTGGACGAATGCGATGCTAAGATGGTCCCTTATGTAAGTTCACCGCCGATCGCTTTTCCAGTAAATTAATTGCTTAATTATCGCAATGACGGGGCATTAACGCCAAGATCCACAAGTGTGCCATAGGCCTCATTTCGTTAGATACAGTTTTTAAAGAAACGATTGATCGAGGATTTAGCGTTGATGAAACGGGAATTCCTGGACTGTTGATCCGGGAAAACATTTCTTCGAGGAACAGATAATGCGGAATTTTTACAACGTTGTTTAATTACGATGCTCGCGGGACCATGCAATGTGAACACATATTCCGGGAAAACGTAGTTTCCTGGAACAGATAATCGAGGTTTCACTGTATTTGCAGTACTAAGTGGTACGTCACAGTAACTCTCCCACAGAAAGTTTTCAGTGTTAGGAAAAATCTGAAAGAATTCAGGCCTACAGTAAGTATATCTACACTGGAATCGCTTATGGTTCTGAAGACGAAAATGTCATCTCGGGGGGGAAGTATGTTTCAAAAAAACCTGCACTGAAAAGCAGCTGCTGGGTGCGAAACAAGCTACAAAGAATGTTTTATCGCAGAACAGGTAATGAGCAAATTTTATTGTGTAATATGATATACTTTAGAATAGATTGCTGTAGGAAAAGGCAAACCAGGTGCTTTGGATATTAATAGTAAATGTTTTGAGGCAGGGAGTGGGCGGTGCTGCGCGAGTTAAAAATGGGATTACTGATAACCCACTTCGAAGGTAGGCACCTCTGCTCTAACTGAATAAATTGCTAATAAATAGTTTCCTCTCCCCTCATTAGCGTTTAACTAAATACTACACATTTATATCACAAATTTGAGTGAGATCTCAATCCCGAACACTAATATATTACGACACAAACACAAAATACACTATCCTCTGACTCGACAGAGAAATGGAATGAAAATCCACAGCCTTTCTCAACTTTAACCAGGTCAGGAATGGAATGAGTGAAGCTCCCTCCTAGTGACAGGTATGAGAACCATGCCGGCTGCCAAAGCCTGCCGCACTTCTCTGGGGCGATGAATGACTGACGTATGAAATTATACTGGAGAGTGTTGTTGAAATGAAAGATGACAGGGGAAAACTGGATTACCTGAAGAAAAACCTGTCCCTCCTCTGCTTTGTCCAGCACGAGTCTCGCATGGAGGAACCGGGATTTGAACCACAGAACCCAGCGGTGAGAGGCTGGCGTGCTGTTGAGTGAGCCACGAAGTCTTGGTTACATATCACTTAAATCCTGAAAAAAAGGAAACACTGAAGACATCTCCACGAAGAGTCAGGCGGACATTGAACTTGTGCCCTTCAGAAAACAGACTATTCTCAATGCATTGGGATCCCTACTTAATGGTTTGGCTAGAAACATGGGTAACTTATCTCCCCTGATCCTTGACCTACAAATGGGGCTGAATATTACAAAGATTTTGATTTACTCAGTGGGCTAAGTTTAAAAGACACTACTCTTACACATGAGACTGGCATTCTCATGCCTTGCATTCTCTTCTGGAATGTTAACAACCTGTGCACAGAACAAGCTCTGCTCCTCTCTCTGCGGGTAACTTTGTAAATCACCAGGGATACTCCCTTTCTATTGTGGAGTTCAGCTGATTCAGCTCTTCTGGTTCTCAGTAAACACTTATTATGGGCTCATCAGGCCCAACCTCACTATATTCATAAAACCCTTAAAATCACACATTAATGGAGAATCCCTTCATTTACCCTGCCTTATCTTGTACTACTCTGGTCATGTCATTTTATTAATTTCCTCTTGGGAATTCAACATGAGCTCATGCCATCTCGTAACAGTTCCTTCATAACCTTCTAAGGATTTGCCCACCAAACTGCATTCTACTGTTCTACCAAACTTAATATACTCAACTCTCGACTGGAGTAAAGCCATTTCAGAGGTACCTCATCAGCAACTGTTGTTAAAACTTAGGCAGTATGGCTTCAATCATTCCTGGTAGGTCGAATG
The DNA here is from genome assembly GCF_040414725.1 of Anabrus simplex. Classification (NCBI taxonomy): domain Eukaryota; kingdom Metazoa; phylum Arthropoda; class Insecta; order Orthoptera; family Tettigoniidae; genus Anabrus; species Anabrus simplex. The sequence goes on from NC_090275.1 coordinate 53,120,496, forward strand.
CAGTGCGTTAAACTTTAGTCATTTCAGGTGTGATTCAGTGTAGTGTGATCCGGCAACTTCTCTACACAATTTTTACGGAGTGTGTATCGTCTACTATGGCACAGTACGCTGATGGTGCCATCATTTACAGAGGCATTAGAAATGAGAACAATGTAAATAGGTTAGTCGGATCTTGATAATGTGGTTCTGTGGTGTAATGTAAATAGTAATGTATGTATGTATGTATATAATTATATACACACATACTGTATTTATGTGAATAATCCCCACACCCTAATTTTCGGAGGGCTCATTTAAAAAAAATGGGGAGGGAGGGAAATGAACTAAAATTTCTTCCATCAAAATAGTAACATAGGCTTAAACAAACATTTAATCACTCTTCTTTCTTTTTACTCCCATGGGCGACCTGCACATCTGGATGGGGTTTGATGGTGGTAATGAGGTAGGGAGAAGGTGAAACCCAGTACCAGCACATAGCCTACCCCTGTTCAATAATACAAAAAGAGTTCTGCTCAAAGCTTTACATTCCCATCCAACAGACGAATCGCAATCTACAGCGTCCTGCCCTTCGCTCCATATGAACAATATGGAAAGATTTGAAATTATATCCAGGCTTTGGGCATGCAATCTATTGATTAGTAATTGTATACTTCCACCTCTCGTACCCTGGTGGCTACCATTCTGATGATGAAATTTTATTTCTTCAACCAACGGGATTCCAACCAGCTAACCACATTGTCAGACCATTATAGACGTAACACCTTAACGATTTTGGCCACCAGTTAGAATTAACTGTAGAGGATAGTCATGATCTACTCAGTATATAGCCGTCCCCTTTGTTAAAATTATTTGGGTATCACCACATGAATGATTCTGGGTATAAATTGTTTCTCTTTACAAATGCAAATTCCTTTCTCCTAAAACGGTATTCACCACCCTCTCAGACATAGGTCATTTCTAAGCATCCTGGATATTGCACTTTTCATCATTGAGCTGGAGTCTTCTTCTAGCAGACGATTCCGCTTCCAAGCGGGTGCAAGTCTTATTGCAGCTCTGATGACATCGCACAAATTTGTGAATAGTTTCGTCCATACGACCTACGCAATGAAAACGCGCCGAATCCATGCAGTACATCTGTGTTTCGTTGTTAAGAAATGTCCGCCTCTGTAGCGTAGGTCTACTGCGGCTCTGATGACGTCACACAAATAGATTAATAGGCCTAGGTTCGTGTCCAACCCGCGCATTGCAAGCATGCATCAGTCATGCTATATGTCTGTGTTTTGTAGTTAATAATGTCCGCCAGCGTAATGGTTAGCACAATTAGTTGCTGTTTTCGGGGGGGTCTGACTTTGATTCCCAGTACCGTACTGCCAGAGATTTACGAATGGCAGGAGGTTGATATGCGGTAAAAGCAGTACATGTAACTCCCCTCCACTGCGGGTGTGTCTAAAAATAACTGTACCACCGCGGGATGAGGAAACTAGTTTACTTTAGTTGAGAAATATTTGCGGTTGTTGCTATTTATAAGTTTACAGCAGGCGAGATCATTAACAAAGTGGTCGTTTAATATCTCGTAACTCGGGCAAACTACCTCACTCCTCATCTTGCCTAGTACGCCTCATTTTGGTGCTGCATTGGTTTTTGGGGTTTCAACAGCCGCAGTTTTTCCAGTTACTATGTATTACATTCGGAAGTACAACTCGTAACATACGCTAGTGTTCAGCTGATGGTTTGGCATGCCTTCTACAGCACGGCTTTATTCGGAAGGAGTGGCTTCTGCTACATATACACCAACTGGGAATATCAGAGACCATCTTTGAATAGAACTTATTATGGGCTTCTGATAAGTTCACCTGCATACACCCCAGCATCAGTGGGTAGGGTCTGACACATCCCACTCTGAGTCTAATATCAGACCTAAGATGAAACGCTGGTTAATAGAGCAAATGCCTGAAAAACCTTACATCAGATCTGTTTTTCTCTACAATAAGACGATCCATCACGAAAATATTCCTGCTGTTTTTAAAACTTACTTAGAGTAAATACTACCTGAAAGAGAAAACATATGGTAACAATATTACAGCTAAAAAAGGAACAACGTTATTAAAATAGAATTTTTAAAAATGGAGATCAATGGCAGAACTTAGCAGGTAGCTAGCAATGGTATTTATGGCCAAACTATTTATACTGAGAAACTGTTTAGTCCATTTCTGCTGTCAATTGTTGATGTTAATTTTAAATTCTACTCAGAATATAGCCATCCCCTTTGTTAAAATTATTAGAGTATTTAGCAATTTCTATCACCTCACGAATGATTCTGGGTATAAATTGTTTCTCTTTACAAATGCAAAATCTTCCTCTTTAAAGCGGTATTCACCACCCTCTCAGACACAGGTCATTTCTAAGCATCCTGGATATTGCACTTTCATCTTTTTGCTTTACCTTTTGTCTTCGCCCAGAATTTCAACGAATTCTTTGTTTCATATCATTGAGCTATGGTCTTCTAGCAGACCTTGGACAGCTTGAACTAAGGAGGTCAGTTATACACCAGTTTCACCAAAGCATTCGATTGTTTGATAGATGAATCTTCTGCAGATGTCAAGATTCTCAAGGATATTAAAGGGGATTCTCAAGGATATTAAAGGGATGTTACATAAATGTTTCAGTGAGACCTGTTGACAGCAGAAATGGACTAATGGTTTCTCAGTATAAATAGTCTAGCCATATGTACCATTGCAAGCTACTTGCTAAGTTCCACCTTTGTTCTCCAATTTTTTTTAAATTTGCTGATAATTTTACTAAGTGTTCGGTACAGTGCCTACTGAATAGCCAAGGCTTTTCTAAGAATTTGAAGGCTTGCATGTTTGATGCCATCCTGCAGACTTAAAAAAACTTTTTTTTTTTTTTTTTTTTTTTTGTAGAAGCTAATAGAACGTAATTCTCTCGTCACTATTTCCCAAGAACTAGAGAAGTTACATAAAGGCAGGTTGCAACCGGTTGCCGTGGCTAGCAATGTAAAATAGACACGGACATTTATGGTCGACGAGTTTTACGTGGGTGGGGTGTGAAAGGAAGCAACGTGGTTACCGTGGTAGCTGCCAGTGATGTTCATTACTGTTCGTTCACTAATGCTAGACGACCCTTGATTTTTCACAAGAGATTCTAGGGAAAAACCCATCATCTTGGATTCGGCGAAACAGTAAGAGACTGCATGACTTAAGTTTACAATCGTAATCATTGGCTGCCAGTTGAAAGTCATTTGATATGATTAACATAATGGCTATGGTATTTTTAAATGATGTTTCAGGCTTTCCATAAACTTGATTGTCTAAGAATTCATTAACCCTTTGTTTTCAGCTGTCTGATTTCAAACTCTTGTACTTTTAACTTGTTTTGAGGAGATGGTTGCCTGCTTGTATTTTGCATTCAAACTGTAATCACCTCAAATACTTCTAACTCATTTGTTGTAATGCCACTTATTACTTAGATCAGTGGAAACTTACCTGAACATATAACTTTCTTGTATCCTCTTGCCAGACATCTTCTTAATTTTTTTGTGTTACTTTCTGTTTTCCTACTCTCACCTCAGCTACATCCATCTACACCTTTATCTATTGTTACAACAAAAGCAGATAATGAATATTTAGATTATGTTGTGGTCTTCGCCAGGTTCTCATTGTTCTTGCCATGTAAGTTGCTGCTTTTCATTACTTTTATTTTTGTGTTTAGCTTTTCTGTCTGAGATTCTGTAAAAGTATGCTGATACAAAATACATTTGTTTCAGATGTGCCAACATGGCTCAAGTCATTGCGCCTACACAAGTACGTTTCGCTATTTGCGACGCTGACCTATGAAGAAATGCTGGGACTGACAGAAGAGCGCTTGGCTGCCCAAGGCGTGACTAAAGGTGCTCGTCACAAGATCATTCTCAGTATCCGAAAGCTGAAGGAGCGTTACCACACTCTCTGCCAGTTAGAGAAGGTAATAAATATACCCTTTACATATTGGGCTTCTGTTCCTTCATGACATTTGTTAAAGATTCGCATGTATTTTGTCATTAATGACAATAATAGACAATTGAGTGTTTCACATTATTTTTAGTTTGGCTGTAAAAATTACATGGGGTCTACTGTGAAGATAATGCGAGTATTTATTCAATTATTAGCAGACAGCGGTCGTCAGTCAAACCCTGGGAAACCAAATTAAATTTAAAAAAACAAAAGTGAGGCTCACAAAGCATAAGGAATAAATTTTCTGCCATTTAATTGTTTAGTCAATCATTGCCATCAGATGATTCATATCCTCTTCATACTGAGCATAGTCTTCTGTGCCATCGAGCGTATTAGGGGTCAAACAATTTTTTAACACTTTTTTCATGTAATGTTTTGAGACAGTGCTTCAGTTAGTAAGATTGTTTGCAGAGTTTTTGCAGCGATGACACCCTTGTGAAGATTTGGCATCTTCTTTAGAACGTCAACAGTTTATCCACAACTCTCATGAAATATTTTAGGTGTTTTAGGTGCAATAGATAGTACACTCACAAGAATCCAATCATATGGAGGCAAAGGACCAGCAATGTGACCGTCAGAAAGGATACTTTTTCATATTAATGTTCAAGGGAGTAATGATCCTAACTCCAAATCGGGAGTTCTTGACAGTTTCTGGAAACGGCAGTATAATATTTAATCTCCCGTATCTGAGCACGGTTTGAATTTGGAAAAAGTTACTAAGGGCTCATGAACAGCGTGGAAAGGGTGATAAGAGATCTGTAAAGGACTGTTTCCTATTCTTTGCTGAGGATTGCAGTTCAAATGTTGTGACATATTGTTTATAGTAATTTCATGCACCACGTTTTACAGCTGTATTCAAACAAAATCACCAATGATTTCACTAAAAAACTGCTTGGTTCTGCCGCTGCCTTCTAGATTTGCACGTCTCATAACTCTCAAGAGTTATATTGTTAGTTATATAACATTTCTGAAGAAAAGTTTGAAGCAGCCCACTTTTATGGTAACAACATTGATGGAGCAAGCCTGAATCTATACACGTTGAGAAAAACTTGAGGCGGCTTCGGACATTATTTTTAGAACTTTTTCCTGTTGCGTCAATGATGGATGCCTTCTACTTTACCAGCCATATTAACGATGCAATTTCTAAGTCAAGGAGAATTTTTTGAACCAAGGAAAGAAAAGGGTTGGCTTATAATAGAGTAAATATGGTAATCCATCTATAAAATCAAAATAAGTTTGGTTGGTTGGTGGTCGTACAAATCTACACTCCTCCATTGATCAGTATCCTTTATATTTTCTTTTATATATATATATAAAAGGTATGACTAAAGGAGTGGAATCAGAGGTAAGGCTTTTTGCGAATGATGTTATTCTGTATAGAGTAATAAACAAGTTAAAAGATTGTGAGCAACTGCAACATGACCTCGATAATATTGTGAGATGGACAGCAGGCAACGGTATGTTGATAAACTGGATTAAAAGTCAGGTTGTGAGTTTCACAAATAGGAAAAGTCCTCTCAGTTTTAATTACTGGGTTGATGGGGTGAAAGTTCCTTTTGGGGATCATTGTAAGCACCTAGGTGTTAATATAAGAAAAGACCTTCATTGGGGTAATCACATAAATAGGATTGTAAATAAAGGGTACAGATCTCTGCACATGGTTATGAGGGTGTTTAGGGGTTGTAGTAAGGATGTAAAGGAGATGGCATATAAGTCTCTGGTAAGACCTCAACTAGAGTATGGTTCCAGTGTATGGGACCCTCACCAGGATTACGTGATTCAAGAACTGGAAAAAATCCAAAGAAAAGCTGCCCGATTTGTTCTGGGTGATTTCCGACAAAAGAGTAGCGTTACAAAAATGTTGCAAAGTTTGGGTTGGGAAGAATTGGAAGAAGACGAGCTGCTCGACTAAGTGGTATGTTACAAGTCATCACTCTCATTTTTGGTCCATATTGAAAACAGCGATCTCGCTTAGTTTACAAAAGGTGTACATTTATTGTTCAACCTATTCAATACAATCAGTACCACATTTTGTGGTTAATTAGACATAGAAAATCTGAATAGTATGGGGACATGTTTCGCCCTTGTTATTGGGCATCATCAGCCATATTAATTTAATCTTAAAACAAACATTGTTAAAAGGACAATGACATTTATAATTTGTAAAAATTGAACTTTGATTTGTTATGATATTAACTTTATGAAATAGTGGTTATAAAATACGATATTGGGACATACACCACCTGCTAAATTATTGTAAACTAATTTAAAATCTTGTCAAAAAGATAATTTGTATCGATATAAAGTTTTAAAAGCGCCACATGTCTGGTACTGAAGTGGATCCTCTTCGTTATAAAAGTCAGCATATATTTGGTGCGGCAGTTGCCAATGTAAACTTGAGGGTGAATTTGTTAATATTTTGCATTCCAACATTAAAAGATTGGTTAAGAGAAAAGGCGAATGTTGTGTTATCCTCGGTAAGTTGATTGGTCTAAAATATTATCTGATATAACCATTGCAAACAGACGTTAGTGTGCTTGTTGAAGCTGCTGTGAGAAGAGTTTATTTCGAGTATTTGAAGTTATGTTTGATTTTCGCGTGGAAATGTAGTCTTTCTAGAAGATGTAGAACATCGATGAATAGTGTGGTTATACTGCAAAAGAACAAAAAGACGTGTTTGGCATGTGTGTTTAAAACGTATGCTAATGTCCAACAATTGTGTGTTATGTAAAGTGGGTACTTACTCAAATGCCATATGTATATCTATCTTACTGTATTAGCAGCATTGGTTTGTCTGGAGTTCCTACTTCGTGTGTTGTAACGATGTGGTAGAGGGAGGGGGGCATGCTGAGGGGAAGTGGAAGTGGCGAAGCATTACATGTCGGTGTTAATGTGGGAAGGGGATTGTTTGGAGGGGTAAGCGTAGGCTTAGTATTCGATGGGATAAGGGGAGTTGTTGATTTGATGAATTTAAATATTTGTGGGACTTTTGTTTTGCTTTGGATTGACTGTTTTTAATAGCACATACAGCCATTTCATAGAAAGTATTATCAACAAACATAAATTCTGTCCCATAACCACACTTAAAAAGGAACTACCTAAATACGAATCCTTTTCTACTTTCACTTACACCAATGAAATTCATAAGATCACTAATATTTTAAAGAAAAAAGGCGTAAAAATAGCTTTTAAAACCAACAACACCACATACGTTCTACAAAATACATCACACATTAATAAAGTTAACAAATACGCAAAATCAGGCGTTTACAGGCTTAAATGTAACAACTGTTCTAATATTTCTTATGTAGGGCAAACCGGTAGAAGCTTTAATATAAGATACTCGGAACACTTCAATTCAGTCAAATATAACAAATTTTTGGCTATTGGCCAACATGGTTGACTATAATCATAAGTTTACGAACATCGAATCAGACATGGATATCCTTGAAATAGCTAATAAAGGCCCTCTACTTAATATAATCAAGGATTTTTATATACATTTGGACCAATACTTTAATGCTAACTACAATCTCAATGAAATAACCGAGAAACCTAATATTTTATTTGATCTTTTCACTTATTTCAGAAAAAGAAAGTCAATCTTATAAAGAAGCTTCATCCAGTCTGTCCATCATATGAAATTACACACTGGGCACATGTTAACCTGTACACTCCTGAGCCTGAATATTTACTGCTATTATTATTATTATTATTATTATTATTATTATTATTATTATTATTATTATTGATTTTATTGTAATTGAAAAATATATTTTATGTTGTGTTGGTTGTTCTGAAGGCTATGTTCATATTATATTTGTTGAAAGTGTTAGCAATTTGGTGGACAACTGCGTTACTATTAAGTAAGTGGCATATTCAGTTCTTTTAGGTTTGTCTGGTATAAGGTTTGTGGTTAACTTGTTTTTAATCTTATGAAGTGAGCGGTTTACCATTTCGATCTTATAACCATTAATTTTGGCGAGATACCTTATGTAATTCATTTCTGTTTTTAAGCTTGTAGGGGATAATGGGATTCTTAAAGCTCTATATATCAAACTATAAAAAGATGCCTGTTTCTGAGAACCGGGGTGTAGTGAGGAATTATTTATGGTTACGGAAGAGTGTGTAGGCTTTCTATTCTGAAATTCAAAGCTGTTAATAGTTCGGGTGACCTTTATGTCTAGGAAATCTAAGGAGCCTTTGTCTTCATCTTCCTTAGTGAAATTTACGTTAGGGTTGCTATTATTTAAGCTTTCTAATACTTCGTTGTTATTGGTGACATTCTTATCAATTATTACGAACGTGTTATCCACGTACCTCAACCATAAACAAATCCCTTTAATATTTGTTTTGATTTTTGTGTGTTCAATCGTGTCCATATAAATATCAGCTAGGATGCCCGAAATTGGGTCTCCCATCGCTAGGCCGTTCTGTTTATAGATTTTCTTATTAAAAGTGAAGTAGTTGTCTAAAACAAAATTCAGTAGCGTCATGAGTTCGGCGATCTCCATTTTACTGAGGCCACTATGTTTACAGATGTTATTATAGATGATGTTGATAATGTCTTTGGTTGGGATGTTTGAGTACTTCACTTTACTTTACTTTTCACAGTTTGATATATAGAGCTTTAAGAATCCCATTATCTCCTACAAGCTTAAAAGCAGAATTAAATTGCATAAGGAATCTTGCCAAAATTAATGGTTATAAGATCGAAATGGTAAACCGCTTACTTCATAAGATTAAAAACAAGTTATCCACAAACCTTATACAAGACAAACCTAAAAGAATTGAATACGCCACTTTTACACATAGTAACCCAGCTGTCCACCAAACTGCTAACACTTTCAACAAATATAATATGAACATAGCCTTCAGAACAACCAAGACAACACAAAATATATTTTTCAATTATACTAAAATCAATAATTATAATAATAAACAGTAAATATTCAGGTTCAGGAGTGTATAGGTTACCATGTTCCCAGTGTGGAATTTCATATGTTGGACAGACTGGACGAAGCTTCTTTATAAGATAATGGAACACTTCAATGCGGATAAGCACAATAAATATTCGGCAATGAGCACGCATATGAAGGAAACAGGTCACCGTTTTACTTCAATAGAAAAGGATCTCTCAATAATCAGGAATACTAATAAGGGTAAACTTCTAAATGAATTAGAGAACATACTGTATATATTTTTCTGTACAAAACACTTAATAAAGATCGCAACCTTAATGATACGGAAGTCAAGAGTCCCTTATATACGTTAACGCCTAAGCTATTGAAAACGGTCAATCCAGAGCAAAAGAAAGTCCTACGAATATTTAAATTCATCAAATCAACAACTCCCCTTATCCCACCAAATACTAAGCCTGCACTTACCCCTCCAAACAATCCCCCTCCCTCTATCACATCGTTACAACACACGAAGTAGAAACTCCCGACAAACCAACGCTGCTAATACAGTAAGATAGATATACATACGGCATTTGAGTAAGTACCCGCTTTACATAACACACAATTCTTGGACATTAGCATACGTTTTACACACACATGTCAAACACGTCTTTTTGTTCTTTTGCAGTATAACCACACTCTATTCATCGATGTTCTACATCTTCTAGAAAGTCTACATTTCCACGTGAAAATCAAACATAACCTTCAAATACTCGAAATACTCTTCTCACAGCAGCTTCAACCAGCACACTAACGTCCGTTTGCAGTGGTTATATCAGATAATATTTTAGACCAATCAACTTACCGAGGATAACATAACATTCGCCTTTTCTCTTAACCAATCTTTTAATGTTGGAACGCAAAATATTAACAAATTCACCCTCAAGTTTACATTGGCAACTGCCGCAGCAAATATACGCTGACTTTTATAACGAAGAGGATCCACTTCAGTACCAGACATGTGCCGTTTTTAAAACTTTATCGATACAAATTCTCTTTTAGACAAGATTTTAAATTAGTTTACAATAATTTAGCAGGTGGTGTATGTCCCAATATCGTATTTTATAACCACTATTTTATAAAGTTAATATCATAACAAATCAAAGTTCAATTTTTACAAATTATAAATGTCATTGTCCTTTTAACAATGTTTGTTTTAAGATTAAATTAATATGGCTGATGATGCCCAATAACAAGGGCGAAACATGTCCCCATACTATTCAGATTTTCTATGTCTAATTAACCACATAATGTGGTACTGATTGTATTGAATAGGTTGAACAATAAATGTACTCCTTTTGTAAACTAAGGCCCGGTTTCATCAACACATGTTAAATATATACTAACAAGTAGTTAGTTAATACGGAGTTAGAAATTTAACATTTTGTTAGGTTTCTTGCGTTTCATCAAACTTTTCTTGTGAAATATTAACTAATCGACTGTTAACTCTCCCAATATTGCGAACTGGTGCGAATCAAGGAGGCAGTGGTACGAACATGCTGTCTTACAACGCGCTCCGATGCGCTTTTGTTTGAGCACAGCTGTAAAATATGGCGCGTGAAGTGAAACGGAATCGTAGTTCTAATTTTTCCTCCTTCGAAAAAGAGTTGTTAATTGAATTAGTTAGTAAATATATATAAGTTATTGAGTGCAAGCGCACAGATGGCTTGACGATAAAATAAAAGGACGAGGAGCGGGAAAAGTCCGCGAGGGTTTCAATGGGGTAAACAGATACTTTTTTAGTGGGTATCCGCTGTCACCTAACAAAATCACTTCGTTAATTGTCCCACTTCAAACTGTGCTCCGATATGGGAGTTATTAAATATTGTATTGTCGTGTGCAGAACCAGACCACCTAGCAAGTATATCCCTGATTTGGAGGTTAGGCTCACTAATCACCTGAACATTAACTGAGAAATATCCCTTTCGATTACAATATATTTCGGCCCAATTGCCTCCAGGTGATTGGATTCTTACATGTTTGCAATATATTGCACGTAGAACAAACACCAGGAAAACGGCTTATTTCATAGAAGTCGCAGATAATTTGCTGACGCTCTTCTACTGAAGGGAATGTTATATACCTCCTTCTCATGGATGCTATTGCTGCAGACACTCGACAAACAACTCTATTAACAGTGGCTTTGGAAATTCCAGCATTGTCCCGGCCATTATGCAAAAATAACCAGTAGCAAAAACTCGTAATATTATCAGTACCTGCGACATTGGAGAAAGAGGTAAGTTTCTCTTCGTAGGATATTCTAACCTCACTTGAATTTCGTCAACAACCTTAGCAACGACTGTTTTCGATAACCTGTATCTATGAAGAAATTTCGGATCCGTCAAATTTTCAAAGTCATTACGTCGCTGAACTCTTCTTCGATCAGGATTGTTTTGTAAAAGATCTAAATAGAGCAATTCCGCCTCGAAAGCGAAATTCACAGCAGCCATTTTGGAACAGGTTGCTAAATGCTAATGTTAGCCATTTAACATTGGAAATGGCTGATGTTAACTTTAATACACAGTTTAACATTTGTTAATGTTAACATTTGTTGATGAAACGCAAATTTTCTTAAATCGTATGTTAAAATGATTTAACACCTTGTTAAGTACTAACGTGTTGATGAAACCGGGCCTAAGTGAGATAAGTGGTATGTTCCAAGCTGTCAGCGGAGAGATGGCGTAGAATGACATTAGTAGATGAATAAGTTTGAGTGGCGTTTATAAAAGTAGGAAAGATCACAATATGAAGATAAGGGTGGAATTCAAGAGGGCAAACAGGGGCAAATATTCATTTATAGGAAGGGGAGTTAGGGATTGGAATAACTTACCAAGGGAGATGTTCAATAAATTTTCAATTTCCTTGAAATCATTTAGGAAAAGGCTAGGAAAACAACAAATGGGGAATCTGCCACCTGGGCGACTGCCCTAAATGCAGATCAGTATTGATTGATTGATTGATTGATTGATTGATTGATTGATTGATTGATTGATTGATTGATTGATTGATTGATTGAAAGTACGCCCATTCTTCTTCGACCCTTCCGATGTCTTCCTTAGGTATACTTGTTTTAATATTTGTCTGGAACTCTTCATTTATTTCCTTCTCCTGCAATTTCCATACCTTTAGCTTTCTCTGCCTTTTGTATCTTTCCCATCTTTAGCTTAGCTATCAAGACTCTGTGACGTCCATCAAAATACTCACTTGGGAGAGAGCTATTAGAGCTAAAGTTAATAATTTTGTTAATTTTGTTATGTTATAATGGTTTGCATAATCATTGTTATATTTATGCTATATTGTTCAGCAGTTAAAGTTGTTTCATTTTAAATTTTGTCCTTGTATATGTTGTATGTAGTCAGATGGAAGAGATGGCTTTATGTCCTTAATCTTGCAAGACAAAATAAAGCTAATCTGATTAAATCGTGTGTGGGGGGGGGGGTCATAAAATGTCATAACTTACCTTAAGTACTATGCTGATAATTTGACTGTAATGTACTATGGTTGTAACAGGAGGTCGCAGCAGGTGGCAATCTCTGCATCGCTCTAGAGGAGCTTAAGGCGATACTTTTGTCGCCCATAAAGCCCAGCAGTGGTGGCAGTGCTGGCACTGCCAATGCCAAGGAGAGAGAAGAGACTGAAGGTGAGGAGAAAAAAGATGAGACTGACGTCATTGCAGAGGACGACATACCAGCGCATTTCACTAAGGTTATGGGAAAAGGTAAGAAATGTTCATTGTATTCTCAGAACTAATATGAAGGGTCGGGGAGGGGATAGACAAGTAATTTTTTTTTTCTGGGCAGCAGACCAAGCTTAATTCAGTTCACAACATTTCAGACTTTCAAAGCATATGATTTTGTATCATTTTATTAGTTAACCTAGTCCTTATTTTTCTTCCCAATATGTTTCTGCTTATGCAGTTTATTCAATCTATTTAGTAGTTTTTTAAAATTCTGAGTTTTGAAGGAAGTTGACTGACTTGTTTTTTTAACCTTGACCCTTCATATGGTCTTAATCAACATAATGACTTTGTTATTTGCTCTCACGCTTGCTCTTTATCAGGGATTTTTTTCTTTAATTAATAACTATATTATGTAGTGTGTGTGGTGTTTTTTTTTTTCCTGTTGCTCTCTCTCCCCACTATTAAGTGTGCACTCATATAGGCACATGCCTTCGAGAATGTGTGTTTCTCATATTTTACATTTTATAGTATTTCTAGTGTTCTATTATTTAAGTTGTCTTTTGCTAATATGTATGTGGTGCCCAGGTTATCAATGAATACTTTTGTGCAAACTATTTGTAATTTTATCATTTCTTTCTCATGTTATGATGGTCTCAACACATACCTGCCAACTCTTCCGATTTACCCGGAAACTTTCCGGTTTTTAACTCTTCTTCTGATTTTCCGATTCATTTTTACTTCTTCCTATTTTTGACCAATATAACCTCTAGTACAGCCAATACTTTCCCCTAGGATAAAGTATAAATTCTTATGTGCTTGTGTAATTTACGAAATCTCATTTTCAAGCGTATTTATTTAATGCTTTATTTTGTGAGTGTTTCGTCCGTTGCCTTCGTGTGTTGTATTTCCTGCTCACTACAGCTGCGTGTGCGCTTTATACAGTTGGGGATTCGGGGCGGCAATCCTCCTGCAAGCAAGAAGGCTAGCGCATGCTAGCGACTCAATCGGGACAAAAGAACGAGTTTGTTATTGTGCTGTTCGTGCTGTTAACATAGTTTCTTTGCGTAGTTTCTTCAGAGTTGTAGGTTACATGTTTTTTCTTGCATTTTTACGCTCTCCCCTTTGTCAGTCGTATGTTAATAATGTATGGGAGATATTGAATTGTTTTGTATGTGGTAGTTTCACGTATTTATTTAAGTGCATAATTTTAATGAGTTGAGTGTTTTTAAGGGGGTTGTGTCTGTGACAGTTTCTGGTATTTTCTTTTCTCGTTATGGCCAAAAAATATAACAAACGATATCTCCATGTTTCAGAGATACCTATATAATTTCCATTCATTTTACCTTCAGTTAAAGGAAACTACCGTATTTTCTTGCGTAATTAATGCCCTTACATAATTTACGCATCCCAATATTTTTGGGTCCAAAGTGGACAAAAAAGAAATGGTCACGTAATTGACGCACCCACAATCTCGAACATCTATCACGCAGTTCCGGACGTGTTTCGAAATAAAGATGTCAACTACTCAAGTAGCAGGCTTCCTATTGCGAAAGCAGGCATTCCAAATACAGGGCAAAGTGCTGTTATTAGCCGACAGGAAATCCCACTGCACTAGTTTTAAGAGTGTTTCGGGTACAGGACATTATGTGATCACAAAATAGTTTGTCCGTCCACAGTATTCAAGTAATACTGCATCATACAAACTCGCAGTGATCAGTTACACTGAAACATACGGGAATAGAGCAGCGGGCAGCAAGTATTCAGTGTCCAAATGAAACGTGCACTACCGCGGTAACAGGAGGGCACTTCAAGCGGCCAACAAGTCTCGCAAAGCATTTCGCGGACCAAAAAGTGGCAAGTTTCTGCAAGTAAAGGATTTTCTGCTTAAATACACGATTTTGTTACTTATGCCGTTTCTCACGAAATGCTGTATTTAAGGAATGAGAAATAGCTGCTGCACATGGAATCAGTGTCTCAGATTTGAAGGTTAGCCGAGGCTTGATTAATTTTATGAAGAGAAATGGACTTACTCTTCGACGAATAACATTATTATGCCAAAAAATGATTAATGATTTCAGCCATTTTCATTGCTTTGTGATTGAGAAGCGTAAAGTGAAGGAATAATTAATCTCTTTTATAGGAGCCGCAGGTCAGACGCCAGTCGGTTTCCATATGCCGCAAAGTCGGACAATCGATAAGAAAGGAACATACAGTATTACCGTATGCGCTACCGGAAGCAAAAAAAAAGATGTACTACAATGCTTGCTGTAACAACTGATGGCAGAAAGCTTGCACCTTATATTGTACTAAAACTAAATACATTGTACTGAAACGGAAAACAATGCCTAAAGCAAAATTTCCACAAGTGATCCACGTTCGTATTCAAGAGAAAGATTGGATGGACACGTCACTCGTACAAGATTGGATACGAACGGTTTTGGGTAATGTAGCAGGGTCCCTCCTTCGATGCCCGGCCCTTCTCATGTTGGACAGTTTTCTTTTTTTGCTGGTATGTCATTGACATTACATGAATTGTACTTTTATTAGTTCATGTTTATTTCACTTCAGGTCGTATTGTCAGGTCGTAATGTGAAGAATATTTTCCAATGTCTGTACTTCAACCCCACGTGTCTTAACTTACCTGTTGTACCATATTTGACTTTTCAGAAAAATCTCATACCAGAATTTTACGCCAAATGACAACCGCAAATGAGTTGAACCAGTTGTATTTATATTATATTTTATGTATCTTTTAAATGTAAAGGAATTGTAAATATCTGAATTCTTTTAATCATTTATGCATCCGGAGTTTTCACCTGTATTTTTTGTCAAAAATGTGTGTTAATTACACGAGAAAATGCGGTATTATACATTTTGTTGCGTGTGTCGGTGTGACATAAATATTATTATTCGTATGTGTCATAAATGGGAATGATTAGGTACATTATCTGGTAACCATTTTTTAGTTTTCTTAGTTTAAGATTTTAAATTTAATGGTCAATTCGCATTGTAACTGTAGATATGTATGTCTTTTATCCTGACTTTTTCCACCTTGACAGTCAAGTAAGTCAGTCAATGTCAACATTAAATATGTACTCTCGGAAGAGCTTACCGTTTTGAAAGTGATAAATAATGTCTTCACAATGCTGCATCCATACTTCAGGTTATTTAACTGCAGACCTAGTCTAAATACCATCTCTGCAATCAGCCCATTGTGTTTATCCTTTCATGTGTTTGCTGTATGACAGTGGCGTTTATCATCCTTTCCACTTCTTTAAGTATCAGACCAGTGATTCCCTGGGATCTGTTAAGAGTTCACCTGACTTATCGAAAACACTATTCATTTCCTTTTCCCCTCCCTTTCTAAGATTCTTTAGTAGTGTCCCGAAAGGTATCCCTGCAGCTTGACCAAGCCATATCACAGAAATCTTCCCAGGACTTCTTCTTGGATTCTACAGTTGAATAGATGCATGCAAAAATGGGCTAACCATCATTTTCTTAAAGTAGAGAATGAGACTTTCTTACTGATAGAAAAAATACAGTTTTGAAGGATAAAATTAACTTCTTTCTTTTTTAAAGAAGTAGGGCCTAGCTTTATTTTTAACATTGACATACAACTTAAACCATTTTGTTGAGAATCACAACATGAGTGGGGGTAAATTATATCCAGATGCAGCCACTTAACCCCTATGCACCCGTAAGCGGAATGGTACGCGCTTGAGCGGCTGGGCCAGGACTCCACAAGTGGACTGGTACACCAGGATGTAAAGTCACATATTGGAGACATTTGTGACATCTGTTGGCTGTTTCTGGAAACATTTCTAATTGAAATCTGTTCTTGGTGTCTCAAAGTGTCACCAAAGTGCTCTGGTAGGCTTCTTTGGCAAAGAGAATTGATTAAAATATCGATCGAGAAATCTATATTCTGTTCTTGACAAGTTGTTAATGGTTATGAATTTCATGTTTTTGGTCCGTATTGAACTGAGAATAATATATAAGTAATAATAATAACAACGTAAACGTTTCCACCTTTTCAATACTAAAATATATTCACAAAATTATAAATTACACGGTACTAGTTTCGACCCATCTAGGGGTCATCATCAGCCGTATTGGAGCAAAGATCACTTTTGGTGAAATCCTAAGAAAATGTTATTTTAAAGAATAACAAGTGAAATGAGATGTTATTATGGTAATAGTTAATAATACAAGGAATATACATACTAAGAGGTTTTTAACAAAGAATAAAGTATAAATGGGGTGTTGTAAAAATTATAATCATGGAAATCAGTAAGTTCTTGTATTGAAATGACATATATAAAATTATATATATATGTGTGTATGTGTATGTATATGTCATTTCAATACAAGAACTTGCTTATTTCCATGATTATAATTTTTACAACACCCCATTTATACTTTATTCTTTGTTAAAAACCTCTTAGTATGTATATTCCTTGTATTATTAACTATTACCATAATAACATCTCATTTCACTTGTTATTCTTTAAAATAACATTTTCTTAGGATTTCACCAAAAGTGATCTTTGCTCCAATACGGCTAATGATGACCCCTAGATGGGTCGAAACTAGTACCGTGTAATTTATAATTTTGTGAATATATTTAGTATTGAAAAGGTGGAAACCTTTACGTTGTTATTATTATTATTGTTATTATTACTTGACAAGTTGGCTGAGAAGGAAGTTGCTTGCTCATGCGAAATGCTCACTAATAGCGAAATTCAAAGCATATTTGATGTTTTAGGCTCTGATTTCAGCAGTGTTAGTGAGGAAGAAGTTATTAGTGATCCTATGCATGAATGAACACGAAATATCACCAGAGATCTTTCGCGTAGTAATATCGTACGACATGGAATGCCGAATTAATTTTCTCCCACCCCTCAAGATCCGATTGCGACTACCGGATTTGAACCTACGATCTTGGTACCTGGATGTGAACACTTTACCACTGATCCTCAGACTGAATGTTAATAATAATAATAATAATAATAATAATAATAATAATACACCGAGTGAGACATATGGCTGTAAGTTCGTATTTGGGATATAGGTTCGAATCTCATCATTCGCTTACTCATGATTTGTTTCCCATTAGTTCCTTATTTCCAAATCGGGCAAATGTTAGGCTCATGTCTTATAATTAAGGCCATAACACACACTAAAGAACTTACGAGGTGAGATAAGCTAATGAAAAATTTAAGATTTCAAAGGGATTTTTTTATGTGTTACATTTCTGTATTCTGTTTTTTGTATCATGAGCAATAGTGTGGAATTTCTCAATAATATAAAACAGGTCCCATGATAATACGCGCAGTCGATCTCCCACTATAATCTTTCAAACGAAAGCTTGCAACACCCAGGTTGCATACTAAAAAGTTGGCGGATTCCTAGCAATGTTAGAGCAAAGGGCGGGTGGGTGCATATGGATTAATCATAATCTAGCCCATTTAAGATAGGTTCCTCAAATGATAGCTGGTTATCATCATAGGGTAGGTGCCACGGGACAAGAAATAAGGTGCTATCCCGGCATTTGTATGGAGGGGGTGCGGAAAAACTTAAGAGCAAGACCACATTCAGGACTGGGATTTGAACCTCTGATCTGATCTCTGAACATTGTAGCTCCTCAGTCCTCTCGTGGAGCGTGAGTAAATGCTCAGCCACGGAGGTTAATGGAACACAAAATACTGGGCTAGAACATGAAAATGCATAATGATTTTACCATTTTTCATTATTAACTTTTGCACACGTTTAGTCTTAACCCAAGCTTTTCTTTTCTCTTGATTTACCTCTACATGTAATGTAAGAATTGTTACTAAATCTTTCCCTATTCTGATTTTCCCTTTCCCAGAGTTTGACATTCTTTTTAAGTTTTCTGTAACTTCCTCTGGTAGAACTCAGATTATGTTCATATAAATTATCACGTAAAGCAGAAGCAATCTTTACTTGGTTTGTAAACAGACAATGTGGTCAATAAGAAACAATAAATATCCATATAACACTTCATAATTCACATTAATTTATTGCATTGAATACTCTTCTAAGGCAATGCATTATTCAAATGAAAATAATATCTGCATTTTCTATTCCATTTAGAATTACCATCGTAGCAAATGGACATATATCACGGGCTACCACATTCCGTAGTGTTTGCTACGCTGCCGATACTGTGATATCATTCGCTAACTTATAGTATCAGTCAGTTCACCCGATTTTGCAATTCTGTCGAGATTTAGTTATTCAAAGAACTTCAAAGCCTTGTATTTCTTTATAGGTTCCCTTATGGTAGCCCACTTCAGTAAATGTAGTTTATATCATTAACAGTAGGTGGTACTACCTAACTCCATTTTTACAAATTTGATGGTTATCCCTTTTTGCATGCATCCATTCAGTTGTTTTGCTCAGTTTCTTTCATCTTACAATTCCCTGTCTGCATCAGTCCTTGTTTGGATCTTTTTCTGATACACTTTTTAACATTTACAAACTGCCCTCACTTCTTCATTTCACCACGCTGTTTGCTTTTTCCTATCTTTACACACAGTTGTTCTTACAAAGGGCACTAATAAAGTTTTGCAATGTGAGTGAACGCTTTAGTCTGTTTCAAAATAACTTCCAGCACACTCAATACACTTATCCATACGTCGAAAGCAGTCACTGAACCAACTCTGCCACCTTTCTTCGGTTACATTTTCACACTCTTGATCCCATGCTGCCAGAAGCTCCTCATCAAATGCAAAACGCCACCCTTTCAGTTTCATCTTCACTTCTGGGAAGAGTGCAAAGTCACATGGGGCAAGATCAGGACTGTATGATGGGTGATCAAGCACTCTGGCAAGAAAATCCATTGCTACATTAGCACGCTGTGTTGGAGCATTGTCATGATGCAAGAGCCAAGTGTTGATCCGTGAACTTGGACGGAGCTGCTTGAGAGCCTGGATGACCTGAGGCAGACAAGTCTCACTGTACCACTTCTCAATAACTGTCCTTTGTGTTTCTAGCACAACCATAATCAGGATGCCCCGTTTTGTGAAGAACATTGCAGTCATTCTTTTCTTCACTGACCTTGGCTTTCACACAGTCACAGGAGTACCCCCATCTTCAAACAACCACACTTTGTTCTGGGATTTTGTTGGGACTTTGTAATAATAAAGCCAAGTTTCGTCTAACGATGCTATTGACGTTACGTGAAGTCCCATTTTCAAACTGTTTTAGCATTTTTCGGCACCATTTCACTCGATGTGCTCTTTTTTCCTCTGAAAGTAAATGGGGCACCCAAAGGGATCAAATCGTTCTAACATGGAGATGGTCGTGTAGAACTGAATGAATAGCTGGTGCAGGGATGTGGAGGGTCTCTTCTACCTGCCTATATTCAACTGCCTCTCTTGCTGCAACATTTTCCTCACAGCTTCAATGTTTTCCTCAGTCACTGATTCAGATGGTCGCCAGAACGAGGATCGTCTTCAACCCCAATTTTTCCCCTCTGGAACTCTTTGTACCATACCAGCGGAAAATTGTCCGATGTGGATAGTCTTTCCCCAGCACAGGAGTAATTTCCTCCAGGCACTGGTCAACAGTTGATCCACGAGCAAAATTGTAGCGGATAATTTCACTTTATTCACCTTTAGACTACGCTGACATCTTTACTTGCTTTCAATCCCACTGCTTGGTAACAACTGGTGTGAAGGTCGCGCCTTGCTCTCTTCTAGACTGGTTTTCATCCCTCACCCTAACAGGGGTGTCCAGCCAACCGTTTTTTCGTATTGCAAAACTTTCAGAGTGCCCTTTGTATTGTTTCTACTGGAGCACCCCTGTATGCTACACATTCTCTTTCTGTATCCTGATCCTGCTTACTGTCTATTGTTTGGGATTTTTCACTAATCATATCCTTGTACTTCTAATTTCCTTATCCTGGAGGTTCTCTACCCTTTTTCATCTGCACCCAGATTTCACTTTCTCTATCCTAGGCCTAGAGATACTTAGTTCACTGCAGATCTGTATCATCAAAAAATGCCCGGAATACCTGCACATTACTAACAAGATTTCGTGAATTCAAAATCAGTTACAATATAATCTGTTATAGATGTGGTGCCCTTTCCCTCCCATGCGCAACAGTTAATACACTTAACCTCGAAGAATGTATCCTTTTTTTATACATTGCAGAAATTCAGGATCCTTTTGGTCATTCTCTGTTTGTGAACTGATGTATTTTGGAAATACTAAATGCTAATGCCATACTAGCACAGAAGTCAAATAAATGCTTCCCATTCCTATTATCTTCCATATCTTCTCCACATTTACCTACCACCTTTTCATTTCCGTCAGTTCTATTATTTCCAACTGTTACATTGATATCTCCCATTAGCAGTATCCTTTTCTTACTGTTGACGCTGACTATGATGTGTCTCAGTGCTTCATAAAACTTGTCAAATTCATCTTCATCTGCACCCTCACTTGAGAATTCTCATCCTAATATCTCCCAATTGCTAAATCTACCCACATTATTTGCTCATTTACGTGCCTTGCAGAAACTACAGTATGTTATGTGCAGTAGTATTCTGATGAACAGTCCTACCCCACACCCTGCCCATCCTTTAACACCAGCTAAGAACACTTTATAATCTATCTCTTCCTCATTATCACCCCTTACCCGAGTATCACGAACTCCTAACGTATAGGGAGGAATCCTCTTTGCTGACTCAGCCAGGTCTGCTTTCTTTCTTCCCTAAGCTGCATTAATTTTGTTAGCTCCTCATTGAATTCCATTTTGTTTGCTAAATTGTTTCGAAGGTCGCCTGTCAAATGGAAGTGGGAATCTGTTACTCCTATAGGTCTGAGACATTTCCTAAAATGTTCTGAACATGCTCTGTAAAAATTCTGTGAAACAGGATGCTACCCTACTTACACATAGTGGCATTGAGAATTTCTCCTTTAACGGGTTAGAGACCACTGGTGGATTGTATAGTCTTAGCCACCTGAGTACAAGGAGTGCCACGACTTGGAATATTTCCAAGATGCCCACTCTTCCATAGCAACTGGTGACCTGACTCTCGGGACCGCTTAACTAGGCCAATTGGCCGTTGCCCATGGTTCACGTCTACACTAACCCACATCACAAACTATTTTAATAGATTTGGAATATCATGTGATACTAAAATTTCTGTTTTCATTACCCTTGCTCAGTGTGTGCCCAGTTATTGGTATCGAGCCATGTCGAGGAGGAGTCTGTGTGCCTGTTTGTGTGGCTGCTGGAGCGGTCAGTGCAACACGAGGCTTTCAATGCACAGCAGAAGTGTCGCTTGGCTTCGTGGAAGTTGCAGGTCCAGGATGTGTGGAACCCTCTACCCTCGCAGCACAAGAGCAGTAGCGGAGATCAGAGGCATGCAAGGCATAGGTATGGAGTAAATCATTGTAATCCCATTGCATACTTGCCCTCAATTTCTTATTTTATGAATATTTCAGTGTAAAACTGTTATCTATAGAGTACTTACTGTCATTTCCTCTGTTCATTAAGACTTGTTTCAATCCTAGACGAACATTGGCCTTTCCCCCTGGTGCTAACCTCTGTTCCCCTTCTCAGTCAGTCTACCTGTCTCCTCCAAAGCGATGGGCAGCATAAACAGAATGGAAGTGAACTCGACAAAGTTTCAAAGGTTGTGTAGAAATGGTGGCTGAAGGGCTTCAGTATAAGAAACCTTTGGTCTTTGGTGCCTTCCTACAGAGTAATTCGATATTGACATGTAAGACGTACATGCGACCCGTCCTAAAGTTGAATATTTCATTTTTTTCTAACATTGGCACAAGGCACTGAGCATTTTAAAAAAAATAGTTCATGCTTCTAGGTGCAATACTTCAGAAGATATTAATTATTGACTGTTATTGTATGAGCTAAGCAGATATGGTTCCAATTTCCTAGATGGAGGCCTAAGTCCACTTCGTGTACCAGCACTAATGGTTCCCTGCCAAGAGACACTTGAAATGTGTGAACTGTTGCTTGAATACGGAGCCAATCCCAATGTTCAGCCAAAGATGGAATACAGTGAAGATGACAAAGCCTTTGATTTCGCAGATGATGGCGATTGCAGGTGTAATGGGAAGAACGTGTTGCATGCTCTATGCATGCTGCCAGATGCTAATTTAGATGTTACAAATGCTGGTGGAGAAGGGGAACGCAGATTGTGAGGCATTCTACCTGAGGAACTCTCCTCTCACACTCGCGATAATCGGGCGGAATGTGGAGCTCGTCAAAACACTACTGGAAACAAGAAAGGCAAACTCCAACCAATAATGTACGTCAAAAATTGCAGTTAAAAATTAAATAATTGAAGTTCAACCAATTCAATACATAAAAGAAAGAAATGTAGTAATTACATTCTTATTTAAATGGGACCGGTTTCGACCTTAGTCCAGGTCATCGTCAGCCGTAAAAACATGTAGGCGAAATCACACAATGTTTATGAATATTGGAGAAATAGGTCAGTTTCACACTCTGTCAGGCACAAAGTCACAACACTATCAAATAATATATGAAGATCATAAATAACTTGAAGTCGCAGACGAATAGATTTGTAGAAGCAAACCGCCCTCTTTACAATTGTTTTTTCAAGTCAACTGTTTTCCAAGAACTTAGCAGGAGCACAAGTACTCATTCAATTATACTGATTTGCGTGGTATATTTTTTTATATACGTACTTAACTTCCCGCAACCGAGACAAATATTGGACCTTCAAGACTTTCTCCACTCTACTTTGGCGTTCGAGACTGCAGCGCATGACCTTGAATGTGCCGCGCTGATCACCGGGAACTGGCGGTTTGCTTCTACAAATCTATTCGTCTGCGACTTCAAGTTATTTATGATCTTCATATATTATTTGATAGTGTTGTGACTTTGTGCCTGACAGTGTGAAACTGACCTATTTCTCCAATATTCATAAACATTGTGTGATTTCGCCTACATGTTTTTACGGCTGACGATGACCTGGACTAAGGTCGAAACCGGTCCCATTTAAATAAGAATGTAATTACTACATTTCTTTCTTTTATGTATTGAATTGGTTGAACTTCAATTATTTAATTTTTAACGTTAATAATTTCAATACGGAACAATGAAATTTTTATCTTTAAAAGTTGCAGTGCCGCTAGGTGTACTGATGACTCGGTTAGGCACAGACAAGCTACCTGCCAAACGACTTCATGGAAATCGTTTAACATTGGAACATTGTGTCGGAAGAAGGATGGTGGAACGACAGAACAAACTGGAGAGGAATCCTATTTGCTCCCACCCGGTGTCAGCTGGAAATGGAGGAGGATGATGATGACGACGTTGTTGTTGTTGTTGTTGTTGTTGTTGTTGTTAAGAAAATTGTATTTTGAGAAAAATAAAATTACAGCTTTCACTACTTTGTTTTACCAATTGTACAAAGTTGTCATGACATTGAGTGGCAAAAACTCAAACTGCTGCGTAACTAAGTTTAAGATGACCCACAAGTAGCGCAAGATGTCAAAACATAGAAATACAATTTTTTCACCCCAGATACTTCTGTTCAGCTCTGCTGTAAATTTTCCATTGCCAGCTTTGGGTCCGTTTCTGCGCAGCGGGTCACATATTATGTCCTTCTGCATAGGATTGTTGTGCAGCTCTTCCATTGCATGCAGCTTCACCATAAGTTGATAACCTACTGTGAAGAAGTTTGAAAATTTATGTTGCCTCCTTTTCTTAAATTATTCATAAATATGTGCTATTTTACAGAAATAAATTTTGTTTGTGAAATTATTTCCAGAAAGTTTCAACACAATTGTTTTTTGTAAATACCTACTACCTACATAATGTTAGAGGCTTAGGTAAAGTTAAGAGTCATCTATTTTTGCTGAAATACTTGTCTTGAAAAAGTGGGCTCTACTTGATGTATGCAAAATAAGTTATTGCCTTAACTTTAAAAAGGGTCTTAATGCGACATGTATCTGTTCATAATTTTCCCTATCTTCTCAAATTAACAATATATTTTTTGGCCTGCTACTCAATTCCTGGGTACTATTTTGACCCTCCATTTTTTTAAAAATTGGAAACCCATGATTTAGGTGATGTGATATACCGTATTACCCGAATAATCCCCGCATATTTTTAAACAATTTTGAGGCACGAAATTGGGGTGCGGATTTTATTTGCGTCAAGGTTACCAACACGCTCCTGGCTCACCTAGTTTTCGATACTTAGTGTACAGTTATGCTTTGTGCAACCGTAGATGGAAGAAAACTGTCCCCATATGTCATATTTAAACGGAAAACAATTCAGACTTTTAATTCTAAACTGACTTTACCTTTTTTGAAAATAGTACCGTATTTTACAGAGTGATTTAAATTCAAAATTTCTCCGCGTCACAATAGAACGCGTCTTCTGGAACATGCAGGGGCAGCTTTCCGCACTTTCACTCACTTCGGTGTGTCTGTAGTGTGTTTCATAGTTGAAAATAGAGTGAAATCATAATTTTTTTGTATTCAGCATTTTAAGGAACGCCACAATATCACGTAAGAGGCAGTGTGCGGAAAAGCAGAATCCGTGAAAACTGGCGAGGGTTGGCATTTCTGAACTACAAGATGGCTGTTAATTTGAAATAACGTAATTGGAAGTCCAATTTCTGTATTACAAAGACTGAATTAACGATGTTTTACTGTATCGCAAAACTGTCAGATTTTGCCGGTGTGTCTATTTCAAGTGTTTACATTGCACGAAAAGAATTATCCACCACCGGTCATGTTACTGTCCAGTAAAGAGAGACCCTGTGTGAGAAGTGTTTGACATGGAGTGTGACGAACATGCAAGTAATTTAGGAGAGGATTCTAGTGATGCAAGAGACAACGAATCTTCCCATCTACAGGGAATCGAGCCTATTGCAAGTTCAGGTTAATGAAATACCTGTCACGTAAGTAGGCCTACTTGCTCATTTTTATGGAAAATAACGGTATTTCATAGCAGTGATAATGTATTTTTATCATCTCAGGCAAAGCAGCTGTATCCATAAATTCACACGTTCATACTAGCGTAAAGACCATGTGGACCTTGCGGAGTGATACGAAATGTTTGTTTATGCCTACATTACTCCTTCGATGGAGGGAATTTTAGGAAGGCTTTTTTTTTTTTCAAAATGAGGGTCCGGGGATTATTCGGTTAAATATGCTAATTAGGCGAATTGAGGGAGCCGTTCTGGACGAGAACTCTCCATGACAGAAGAATCGGGAAGATGATGGGGGAGGCCTTTGCTCTTTAAGATGATTAATCAGACTTTGAAGAATGCCTTACTTTGTAAAGAACTTTTATCATAGTACAATACCGGTACTAAGTTCTGACTTAACGTGCATTAACTGAATTAAATCACTGCCTCAAACTAAACTTTAATGATTAAGAGTTGAAATACATTCAGCAAAATTTCTGTAGATAGTACCTCTTTTCACCCGAAGTATGTTAAAATTGTTAAACTTCTGTAACCAACTATGTGTTGTATTTTCTTTGTTCAGTAAGCTATCCTTATAATGATTAGTATCTTGGTTTGATCCTTTCCGGAATCTCAAATCTTCAGTTCTTTTTACCCCAGTCTCCTCTCAAGAGTTTGTATTTGGCATAACAGTAATGCAGATACCAGGCGAGTTGGCAGTGCGATTAGGTGTGCGCAGCTGTGAGCTTGCATCCGGAAGATATTGGGTTCGAACCCCACTGTCGACAGCCCTGAAGATGGTTTTACTTTGTTTCCCGTTCTTACACCAGGCAAATGCTGGGGCTGTACCTTAAGGCCATGGCCACTTCCTTCCCACTCCTAGGACTTTCCTATCTGTGTCGGTGCGAAGTAAAGCAAACTGTAAAAAAGAAAAATTAAAATATACAAATTTTGTTTAAGCCTATTACAATACCTTTAAGAAGGTGCCAAAAGCTTGGTGTAGGATTTTGAAAAAAATGCATATAACATGCACTGAATGCATCCTTTACCTCATTGTCCGGTTTGTATCCAACAGATGGCATCATCATAACCAGTTCTCTGCGACGGCCCCACCCTCGAGCCATAATGGGTACCCACATGGTGGTCCACATAACCATCTCCATCATTCGCTAGGTGCTACTCGACCCCAACAGCGGTTCCCAGCTCCACCAGCTCCCTCGCAACCTTCTAGCCAGCAGCAGCAGCAGAACCGTAGCAACAAGACTGTCACTTCAGGCTTCTCAAGCCTGTATCCTGTGGCACCCCAACAGCACCGCAGTAGCTTGACTGTGGTGGGGAGTGGTGCTGGAGCAGGAGCTACATTCCTCGCCAAGAGACCCAGTCTACAGGATCCACTACCAGAGGTGAGTGGAAGAATGAATTTATGTCTGTAGCAGATGAGCTCTCTGTAACTTGGCTAATCATTTTTAATTCACTTTAAAGTATCTATAAAAGACCTATTTGTCTTTGGATATGCTAATAAAATTCTTTATATTTTATTTTTGTATATCTGAATGCAATCTTTAGATCAAACATGCCTTTAAATCTGAAGAAAACTGTCATTGATCTGTGCGCTCCCCCTTTGCTGACTTAATGGCTGTGAAATGTGGATACTGAAAAAATTTACAAAAGAGAAACTCAGAACAGCCCAAAGGGATATGCTGGATTTTGCACAGAAATATAGAAATAGGGTAATAACATTCTGGAGATACAGCTGCCTTGAGTTAGTTATGGGCTGGCCATGTTCACAAGAAAATGACTGATGAAGTTGGTGTTGGAGTGCAGTCTTACAGAACAACAGAGATCAAGACACATTCAGAAGATCATTGGTGTTCAGTAGTTGAGAACCGCCCAGAACCATTCTACCTGGAAGAAACTTTGGAAGAATTATTTGGACTTTTGTTGCTCATAGGATCGGTTGATGCATGCATTTCAGTGAGCTTGGCAGACTGATATGTAGTAGCAACTTCTGGCTCTGTGAGGAACGTAACGGGAAAACTACTTCACTCCTCATTTCCCTAGTATGCCTCTTCAGTGATGCCTAGGCCCTCTATGACAGCTGATGGCAGACCTGTTGAGGATCCAACCAGCCTTAGGGCTGGGGACTGAACACACACGCGCGCGCACACACACACACACACACACAACTTCAAGAAGCGGTCTTTTTAATATAATTGGCTGTTGACAACGTCAGCTGCTGCAAAGTTAGCATCCTTTTGTCTAGAGCAAGGCTGGCGAGCCTTTTCCATCTAATGTGCATTTTAATTCTGGTTTATTATTCTCAACTGTCTACTGCGCCACTTATTTTCCTTTAAGGAATGGCTACAACCCCCCTCTGACTTCCTTTCCTATCAGTTATGTTTCAAATTTATTTATTTGGCTAGTTAGTTAGCTAGCTAGTTAGTTAGTTATTGATTAAAGCTTGTAAATATATTTCATTAAATGTTCCATGGTCGCATTTGTCAGAGATGATCCATGTCTATGTGAATAAATCCCATCAGGTGTGTCCACGCCGCGGAGGTGGGTAATAGTACTTCAGTTGAAGCTACGGTAGTTGCCAACTTCTGGTGGACATCCAGCCCCATGGGATATAACATGAGTCCCGTGCACAGGGATATGTGTGAAGACTTTAATGGCAGTAAAGGCGTACAGTGGAAGTTTTCAGTGCAGCTGAACTCGCAGAGTAAGCAACCTGTCCATTTGGGGATAGGCACTGCCTTGTGGCAAGAGGTAGGATCCTTGAAGGGTAAGGGAGTAAATCCTGAAAAAATCTTCTGATGCGTTAGGCTTAGCAGGCCAGCAGAAGAGTGTTATTTTGTGTTGCTTTCAGTCTGAGTGATCCTCGGGTGGAAGAATAAACCAAATTTAGGCTGTACTCCTCGTACCCTTGGAACGAATGATGACTCCTGAGTTTGAAGATAATCTTAGGAATACAGGAAGTAATACCAATGAAAACACTACTCAGACTAGACTAAAATACAAACACAAACTGAGAGTAGGAACTATAAATGCGATAACTATCGACAGGCAAGAATGAAGATATCTGTACCTAAAGCAGAATGTCTGTCTGTACCATATACAAATCCATACTGTTCCACCAATTTGAACCAAATTTTGTATACTTAACTCTTAGGACCCTCTGGGTAACCCCATCTATAAGCATTTTTAACATCCCTCTCCATTCCCTGGATTTAGGCCCTTTGGCACATTAATATAGGCGAAATATTCCTTTTGCTGTAAAAGGACGAGGCAGAGCTCATTTTGAGCCTCACGACGTGTGGAACAAA
The DNA here is from genome assembly GCF_040414725.1 of Anabrus simplex. Lineage (NCBI taxonomy): Eukaryota > Metazoa > Arthropoda > Insecta > Orthoptera > Tettigoniidae > Anabrus > Anabrus simplex. The sequence continues at coordinate 53,149,416 of NC_090275.1, forward strand.
ACTTTGTTAGGTTCTATGGGCCCTAAAAACCATGTTTTAAGGGCCTAAAACCAACCGTTTTGGAGATATTGGCATCACACTTCCCCGCTCTAGGAAATGGATGAAGAAATGACCAGCAGTAACCATGGCAACGTCAGCTCAAGGATTCTGCAGTAGAATACAGGCCGGTGTTCGAAGTAGGCACGTGCGTAAATGTAGGCTAAGCAAAGGAGAGGTTCTGCTACACATGACCGTCTCGGAAGAAGCACTTTGGGGTAAGCAACCCGTAGGGGTTGTGGATGGGAGAGGGTGGCATATATAAAAATAATCAAAAATAGTTCGAAACCATAGGTTTCGGGGTCGCTAATATGAACAGTGACAGTCCGCATGTCGTTTAAGTCCAAGTTCAGTTCCCATCAGCATGGGGTCAAGAAGGGCTGAAGAAAATTTTTAAAATGGCCCAGTTTATGGATTTATGTGTGCACCCCTCTGAGTGGGAGTGGAAATAGGATGAAGAAAAAAGTAATATTAAATGACCAATATTAAAGTAGAATCCTTTGTTTTCGGCATCGTTGAGATGAATAGTGACACTCCAGGTGTCATTTTAAGTCAAAGTTCACCCACATCGGCACAGGGATGAGAAGGGGTGAAAAAAAAAATCCACAATAACCAAGATTATGGGTGGATGTATGTTCCAGCATAGCTTTCAAACAAACTAACTCACTCCCCAAACACCGTAACAATTTGGATGCCGTTTAAGTCCAGTCGGAATGGAGGTTGAGAAAGGTTGAAACAAGGAATATCCAAAATGACCGACTATAGATGTATGTGTTATATTCCAGCATAGCTTTCAACTAAAATTGGTGCACACATGACTTACTGTACTATCTGTAAAAAAAATTACATGAGGTAAGACACCCCTAGCACCCCTGGCAGAGGGGAAGATACTAAAAAAATAATCGAAAACTACTAATATTACTGCTGAATTTATAGTTTTTGGGGTCGCTTAGATAAATACAGACGCTTCGGATGCCTTTAAGTTGAAGGTCAAACCCCCATCACTGCTCTCAACCAAAGTCGGTACGGATATGAGTTTCTATCCTGAAAACGTACTATAGAGGTAAGGCAGCTCTGGGGGAGGGGGTGACATGTAAAATAATCGAAAACAGCCTATATCAGTGTTGAATCCATAGTTTCTGGGGTCACTGACAGGAATAATGGCACTCCGGATGTCGTTTAAGTCAAAGTTCAGCACCCATCAGCATGGTGATTCAGAAGGGGTGATTAAAGAAAATGTCCATATTCGTCGAGATTGAAGTTTTTACACAGTTTTCGGAGTCAATCGGCTGATTGGTGACAGTCACAGTGATAGAATCGTGTACGTCATGGGTATAATGCGACGCGTAAATACATATATCAATATAAATGGTCCGTTATTGGACATTACTCATTCGGGACAAATATTTCAGATTCCCTATGGGAATCATATATATCACCATAAATACATTTCGTTATAACTTATTTTTATCATTTGTTTGAAAGGATCAGCTACTTTCCAGAGTATCTGAGCTGCCACAAGGAAATACTTTAAGGCAAAACAAAATAATCTTAAGCTAGAACGTACAATTATACACATACCAATATTTGTAAATTTACAAATTTGCAAAAGAGTTCATAAACAATCAGTCAACATCACAAGTAAGAAAACTTTAAAAAAGAAAACACTTGAAACAGGTAATACAAATCCTAAAAGTAAAAGGTGTAAAAAAGGAAATTACCAAAATTGTATATGTACGTGTGTATAGTACCTTCCAGAATAGTTCTCAACCAAACTTCTTACAGATACGAATTACTATCTTGAAAAGATACTAGAGGAGTAAAACACTTTCTAGCAAATCTAAGGGAGGTAATGACTTGCAAGAATAATTGAAATTACCAATATTCGTGTCAAATCCTTAGTTTCAGTGGTCGCTGAGTTGTGTTGTGGCACTCTGGATGCCGTTTAAGTATCAGTTCAGCTGCGTAGGCATGGCAAAAAGTGGTGAAGAGAATTTCTAAACTTACTGAGGTTAGTTTAATTAAGGAGAAACAAATTAATCTGCAAGACTTGAAATTAAACACGTAACAATAACGTCTAAACTACAAAATAGTTCTTAATCAGTCAACGTCACAATAACTAAATCTACACGCAATTAACAGGTAGTACAACACCTAAAAGTAAACAATGAATAAAATGCCCAGGCAGCACCGGCTAGTTGTAGATATGATGGAAAGGAAGATTCATATACTGGGATTGAGTGAGACAAAATGAAAAGGAACAAATTCAAAATCGTTCGAGAGGAGGTTACAAACTGGACTGGCATGGTAATAGCACAAAATGGAGTAGGTTTGGTACTCTACAAAGATATCATACCTGTCACAGATTTTAGCTTTGTAAATGATAGAATAATGAAAGCCGGAGTGAGCCTAGGGAAGAACAGTTTTACAACAATCCAAGTGTATGCCCCTCAGCAAGGATGCAGTGATGATGAGAAAACAGAGTTCCGGGATGATTTGGAAGATCGAATACAAGAAAACTGTGTTATGATAATTGGGGATCTGAATGCTGAAGTTGGGGCCAATAGATCTGGGTACAAGTTGGTGATGGGCCATTCTGGATATGGAACAAGAAATGTAGAGGGGGAACATATTCTAAATTTGTGTGTAAGAAAGTATTTTAATAAAGAAAATGCATTCTTTAAAACAATAAGGTAGCCATATGATTACTAGATATGGCTGGGATGGAAAATTGAGGACAGTTACGTGATAACTGATAAATTAACTGGAGAAAAAGTGAGGGATACAAAAGTTTTCCAAGTGAAATCTTGGATAGTGACCTAAGGCTTATAGTAATGTATCTAAACTGTGTAGTTAAAGCTGCAGTAAAGTGTGGAAACTGAAGAATGAAGAAATCAAGAAGGATTTTCAAAATTTGATAGCAACTAAATTGCCGAGAAATAAGACAAGTAGCGCTGATGAAGAGTGGAATGCATTTAGAACAATAGTTAATTGTGCTATAGAGAGGTTTGTGGTAAAACAAAAGATAGTCAAGGAGAAAGAAACAGATTGGTAGAATAATTGAATAAACCCTACAATTACAGAAAGAAACACGGTAAAGAAAAACATTTTTTTAAATCAGGCTCAGAAAATTATACCAAAGGATGATGAAGGAATAGGAAGACTGAAACAGGAATGCGGGAATAAGAAACTCGAGGCAAAAAGAGTAGGGAAAGAAGAAAAGGAAAAAAGCTGGGGACAGTTCACCAAAGAATTGGAAGATTGTAAAGGAGATCAGAAAATGTTGTACAGCTTGATGGAAAGTAAAATCACATAGGAAAGAAATTATAGCTATTGAAACAGAGGACAGAATCATTATCAAGAGACATTGTAGGAATCAGATAAGAGATGAAGAGTGATTTTCGAAAAATTATTTAATGGGGAGGGTGATCAAGAACAGGTTACCAAAGCTACTAATGAATTACAGAAGGAACAACCTCCAATTACTTGGAAAGAGTTAGAAAATGTCCTGAGAAAATGAAAAGTAGGAAGTCAACGGGAGTGGATGAACTAACAGCAGACATGATTAAGGCAGCTGGAATTCCTGGAATACAGTATCTACATTTTTTAAAATTTTATTTGGCTATTTCTAGCAGAGTGCAGCCTTTGTAAGGCAAGACCCTCCGATGAGGGTGAGCGGCATCTGCCATGTGGAGGTAACTGCGTGTTATTGTGGTGAAGGATAGTGTTATGTGTTGTGTGTAAGTTGCAGGGATGTTGGGGACAGCACAATCACCCAGCCCCCGGGCCACTGGAATTGACCCAGCTGGGAATCGAACCCGCTACCTTCCGAATTCAGCAAACGAGTTGGACAGTGGCTACATCGAACACTGGGAGATATATGAAAAGAGGACAAGTTGCCAGATGAGGAGAAACAACATGGATTTAGAAGAAATACTGGAAAACCACAGACCTAATTTTTATTCACTCAGGCAGTTAATGGAAACATTTGGGGAAGAAGGAAAGGACTTGATTAGTGTTTTGTGGATTTGGAAAAGCAAATGACAGGCTGAAGAGAAGAAAAATATGGGAATATTTAGAAAAACATAACATCCCAGAAGCACTAATTTCATTTCCATTCAACCATCATATATATTATCTGTAACTTTAGAAACAGCAGTGGCGTATGCTGAGGGCTACCAAGGCTATCGGTGAAGCCCAATAGTCAAATGAGACGATGGAAATCTTAAAGCACATTATAATGTAAGCATCTGATACATTGTTCCATTTACAAAACTTGAAAGCAACGAGAAAAAACGTCGCTCGTAATTCTGAGTGCAAGGCATCGGAGACTGACATTGCAGCCCTCCCCTCGACTCAACTCGAGCGGCTTGGTGCTGTGTATCTGATAGGTGAGGGGATCGAAGAGATAGGTATTGTACTAGGAAAAGTTTTTGGGGAAAGGGCATGAGTAGGACCTCAGGGAGTGGAACTTGGTTTTGGAGCCGATACAGAGTAGGATAGACTCGCAGAGCGAATAATAGATGGTTAAACATTTTCTTTAACAATTTATTAATTCTTCACTCTGCAATATGATTATTGGACTCAAATCTGGCATTGAAATTAAAATTTTGAACGTAATCTTCCTGAATTCTGTTCATGAAAATTAAATGAATATCACTGATTCCAAAGTCTTTCATATGTGAGAAGACGAGGTATTAGATTTCCACCTAAAGTCTTTCTAAATATGAGCACACACTTGTAATTGCAAATTGACGTGAGAAATTAAATTTCTGTTAAAAGTTTTCAGTTTTTCAGTTCGTAAACCTTGATGTATAGCACACTTGAAAAGCCTAGTCTTTCTATGAGATATGAAAATGAAATTTGAAATTAAATTAATCACTTCTGAGAAACTGAGAACTCTGAAATATTTGTTCACACGCGGCACTGAAGTTTCCACTGTTCAAAATTAATGAGAAAATTTTAGTCAGTTTGTTACTACTCACTTAATGAAAGAAATGTTGCTACAAATGTTGAAAGATGGACATCTGGAATGTTCCGTGGAGAATCAGGATCGGCGGTGTTCCCTTAACACACCATGTTGACGTCCCCCGATGAGGTGATGACAGCTGGAACTGGATCGTGTAGAATTGCAGCTTGTTAAGGTGATTTTTCGCACACGAAAAATTCACTTAGTGCGAGTAGTTATCACTGACACTGTCATTTACTGTTGAACACAGTTTATGGCGTAATTGAACTTTAAGACGTTAAATGAATAATCACAGTCCTCCCTGTATGAAATATTATTGAAAGTCGTTATTGAAACGTCCATAATTACAGTTCACACTTGAAAAAGGCAAATCATAGTCTATAATCACAGTCTTTGAACACGGTCATTAAGTCACTAAGGATTATTTTCTGAATATCTTGTTATTATAACGTCATATTACCTCAGAAAAAGTTCTTAGTATTCACCCAGATTACTACTGTAAGTCGTATACTAATATGGCGTGAATAAAGAAATTCAGTTCAATACTCGAAAAGAAATGAGTTCTAGTGATTCTACACATTAGTTTCTGTAGAAGTTCAATATCATGTGAAGTAAACTAAGTCTACACGTAATGATATATTCTGTGAACGTTAAATATTTGGTATTTGCACTTCAATAAATTCACTCGTATTATATTCTCAAATGTCTTCAGAATTAGACTGTAGTCGCGACGCGATGTACTAAATACAGTGAGACGTCGTTTATAATTTTGTCGGCAATATAACTTCGTGTTCCGGGAACGCGACGGCAAGTACTTTCACCGTGACTGCGCGAATATACTGTACGACACATCTGTGTACTCGTCCTTGTACTGCCCTGCTCTGCTTGTTAGCCTTGACATATATATACTGGCGCTGGGAGGGGTGGTTTCTCTTGGCCATGTGACCGTGAGTGTATAATTCTCTTAGACTTTAAATTATTATAACTCGACAACCATGGGATGGATTAATTCGAAATTCACAGGGATTAACTTTTATGACGTCCGCTACGATTCAGCGTTTGTCCCGTTGAAATTGGTTAAGGCGTTGAAAAACTTGCGAAAAGAAAATTCTTTTCGAGAAATATCTCTAAGGGAGGTGAGCTTCAAGCGACAGGTGACGTCACTTGACTTCGCCTAGTGCACTCGTGAAGTCTGGTACCTGCTTTCCTTTATTTAAATGTTCGTACGTCGGACGGATATTTTATGCTGGAATAACGTTTCTTTCGATTGATATGGGCCAGGACATAGGCTTTCCTGGTACAGTATGCAAAGCTTCAGTCCGTCAGATCGTCGCATAACCAGGGAGAGAGAGCAACCCTGTGTTCCTTATCACATATACTTCCTCTTCATCACCTCACCTCATACTTCTGACGTAAATACAGAAGTAGTCCGTTATAGCGAGAATTCATAACAGCGAAAAATTTACTCGCTATTGCGGATTGTCATTATATCCGATTTTGTAAAAAGTCGGAAAACCCCCCATGCACATTGATATTCACACTACAGCTTGTTATTTTTCTAAATCCGATACTACGTGAAAGTGTGTGTTTAATTTAATTCCAAAAAAATATAGTACCCTATTTCTCCGAATCCAAGGTGAACCCCTCTTTTTCCTTCAAAGAATTTAAATCAGGCTCAAAAAGTACTTTTGTAAAATCATACGAATGCCTTTGTTATTTTTTAGACTATTTGTAGACACCAAACATTGACTTTCATCATGCCGTGTTTTTTTTTTTTTTTTTCTTTGCGGCTGCACAATTATTCTTTATTTCCGCGGGGTTAAGGACCATTAACATAAAATTGGCATCATAATACCAAAGAGAACCCGTTGAAAATTTGCCGGCAACCCTATTCCATGCGTCTCTACAATATGACGATCCATCAGGAAATTATTCTTGCTGTCTATAAAACTGTTACTTTTACACAGCGTCAGATATAACCACTACACGCTCGTCTCGCTTGCCGGGTTCGGCCAGATTCGGCCGCTAGCGATGTATAGGCCTAATCGCGGACATTGAAAGTCAACACGTTTATTGCACCACGGTATGGCCATTCTGCTCTTGCGTTTTTCGTGCACATACCTCACAATTTCATCTTCGACTTCTTTAAAGCGTCCTTGTTGCGGACCACTGAATGCATTTTTTGTACAGTACTCTCTTTTTTTTTTTTTTAGCTCTTCGTCTTCACGCTAACGCCAAATATTGGCTTTAGTTAGGCCTATGCCGTATTTTCTTGCGGCAGCAGAATTATTCTACATTTCCAAGTGTTTAATAACCATTAACTTAAAATTGCCATTATATCGATGAGAATCCGTTGAAAATTTGCCGGCAATACCTTTTCCACATATTTTTACAATACAACTATCCATCACGAATATGTTCCTGCTGTCTATAAAACTTAATTTTACTAAGCGTCAGGTACAGTAGACGCATTATAACTCTGCCACTGAGTAGCCGTGGCCTTTCTAAGAATTCGAAGGCTCGCATGTCTTGAGCCATTCTGCAGATTTGAGAAACGTTTTTGTAGAGGATAATTGAACGCCATTCTCTTCACTATTTCCTGAAATCCAGTGACGTTACACACAGGCACTGTACAACCGGTTGTCACGGCTAGCGATGTATAGTAAAGATTTAAAGATAAAAATTCAGGATATTCAGGATATTCTCCATTCTACTTTGGCGTTCGAGACCACAGCGCATTACCTTGAAAGTGCCGCGCTGATCACCGGGAGCTGGCAGTTTGCTTCTGTAAATCTATTTGTCTGCGACTTCAACATATTTATGGATCTTCATATGTTGTTCGATAGTGTTATGACTTTGTACCTGACAGAGTGTAAAAACTGACCTATTTGACCGTTCTCCACTATTCATAAACATTGTGAGACTTTACCTATCATTGCATGTGCCATACTACCATTCATAATATTACGAACTGTTTTTCTTTTAAGCGACTCACAATTTCTACCCCCATCATCAATTTATATTTCATCTTATACCGATCCAGAGTTCACTTAATCTTTTTCTTTTTCATATGCATTGTTTTTCATGTTTTTTATGTTTTGAACGGCTGACGATGACCTGGACTACTGTCGGATTTTTTATTATGGACACTCGAGTTTAAGCTTTAATTACAAACGAACCAATAGGCCTATTGCAATGCGAGTTATACCAATATTTTCCTTGTTTAATTCTACATTAGCGTATATAAGACACATTGTTTTCGACGTTCATTAAATATTTTTTATTTGTGGTTGTAATAAATATTGCCCGGGTTTTTGGCTTCTTCTCTAGGAAGCGCTCACTTAGGAATATATACAAGGAAAACTACTTGTCTAATGGTAATGAAATTTTTATATGTTATAACCACATGTATTTGTAGTGTAATACTCAAGTTACAATTTTTTTTCAATCATCCCGAAAAAAGTTCTTATCATTTTTCTAAAGCAACTCTTTCTCAGCCCAGGATAAACGTACTACAGCAAAGTTGGGCTTGTTTTGAAGCACTCAGTCATGGTTATCAGAAACTACAACAACTGTAACCGCACAGTTTGGTACCGAATTTATGAAGAGTAATATTGAAAGAAGGTTTTGCGTACGCCGGACCGTGCGATTAACAGCAGGCCGGGTGGTGAAAACGGGCGCAGTGTTGCCGCGTTCAGTAGTAATCACGCGCGCAACGAACACAGTACACTCGCCCCGGGCAGTTGTGGAACGGAATGCCCATGACCTTGGTTTATCCGCAAGCTATTTTCAGTTGTTTTATGTTCTGCATGTTGGCCACGTCACTTCAAGATGCCTCCAAGACCGCCGTTATCAGAGGGTGAACTTGCAATGATTTTGAGTGCTGTTTGTTTCTTTCAATGTGAGGGGGGGAAAAGTAGGGGACAAGAGGTTCCCTGTGTACTAGAAGGTGGCAGATTGTCTTGGATTATCGCTGTCGTCAGTGAAGAGAGTAGGAGTCGCTTCAAAGGAGAAAGATGGAAATACGTCATCCAGGTCAAGAAAGAAGCAGTGTGTGAGACCGGGGCGTCCGAAAATCCATCTAGATGATTTTACTTTGGGCACAATACGAAGAAATATGCACGATTTTTATATGAATAAGATATTTCCCACAATTAAAAGCCTCTGCATGAAACTGTTAGAAAATATGCCGGATTTTCCCGATATGTCAATTTCTACGCTTTTGAAAGTAGTTCGAAGCTTGGGATTCCGATTCAAAAAACTAAACAGGAAACCAGTGCTAATGGAATCTGCGACAGTTGCTGCATCCCGACATACCTACCTTAGTTCAACAATGATAAAGGTGTTTTAATTTATTCCACCTATTCAATACTTATATTATCACGTATAGTTGTTACATAATTAAATTCTTAGTTACATGGGACATGTTTCGCCCTCAATTAAGGGCATCTTCAGCCTAAATACAATAATCAAAAATACAACTAAATTAAAAGTGGACGTTAAATACAATCATCAAAAATACAACTAAAATAAAAAGTGGAAGTTAAAAGTTTAGTCTGTTCTTAAATTCAGAACAATAAAATTGTGAAAAATGATAAAATAAAAAGATGCTATGGAAAACTGTCTTATGATTAAACTATAATCTTGTCAGAGACTAAAACTTCTATTAAAATTCGAATTAAAACAGTTCATATAAAATATTGGAAAATCAAAGTGGTAGTAATAAAAAGCCAACGACATGAGGGCGTGTACACAAGCATAAACTTGATTGTCATGAATACAATCTTTCAAGGCCGTTGATGAAATACGTAGTAAGGCAGAAGCATCTATTGAAAAATTGTAAGAGGCCGTTAGCACCGGTAGGTAATAAAATGGCTGAATCCTTGCTAGAAAATGTCAACAGATGCAGAAATAAGTTTTCTGTAAGAAAAGGAAAAGAAGAAATAAGAAATTGAACGTAAGGAGAGAATTCAGTCTTACATAATTTTGAAACAGATGAGGACTTACATGTAAGTGGAAGTTGTTATTTCTTAACTACTGTTGAGTTGGTTGCTGCCCGTCTGTTGGCTCTAAGTCTGGTGTTATAACTGTGCTGCAGAGGCGGTAGCGAACTCGGAGGGGAAGGAATAGGGGAGTGCGGAAGGGAGGAGAGGATGGGTGGAGTCAAATGTGACGAGGCTGACAAAGGGGCGGAGTCAACTGCATTGCTGAAAGTAGGCCTAATATCTGTAGGTATGGGAGGAGTATTAGGGTTTGAAGAATTAAATATATTAGGTATCCTAAATTTATTCGAACTGACTGACTTTAATAATTTCGGCATTAATTCATGTAACATACTTTTATTGTCCGTGGTTTCATTGAGATTCTTTTGCTTATTGTACGTCTGATCTAAATAGATGTATAAACTTTCTAATTCATTCAGCATTCTTCCTTTTTGTATGTTTCTAATTATCGTTAAGTCTTTCTCTATGGATTCAAATCTGTGGCCAGTCTCCCTCATATGCAAACTCATCGCTGAGTATTTCCTATGTTTTTCCGCGTTAACATGTTCCATGTATCTTGTCATAAAATTTCTCCCAGTCTGTCCAACATATGAAAAATTACACTGAGTACATTTAAGTCTGTATACTCCCGATCCTAAATAACGATTCTTATCATAATTAACTTTTTTATGATTAAAGAATATGGACTGGTTAGTATTAGTAGTTTTAAAAGCTATATTAAAATTATGTTTCTTGAATACGCTAGTAATCTGGTGTATAGCTGAATTATTAAAAGTGAATGTAGCATACTCAGTTTTTTTGGTCTTTTCTGGTATCAGATTCGTAGATAATTTGTTCTTAATTTTATTGATTAATTTGTTGATCATTTCTATTTTGAAACCATTTTGTTTAGCGAGGTATCTAATATAATTCAATTCTTTCTTCAAATTCATGGGAGATAGAGGGATTCTAAATGCTCTATAAATTAGACTGTGAAAAGATGCTTGTTTATGTGAACTCGGGTGTAAAGAGGAATTGTTTATAGTTGTAGATGATTGTGTCGGTTTTCTAAATATTTGGAAATCAAAAGTGTTAACCTTACGCGTAACTGTTATATCTAGAAAATTCAATGAGTTATCGACTTCGTCCTCTTTCGTGAATTTCAAATTAGGTTCGATTTCATTTAATTTATTTAAGATTTCTTGACTATTAGTGACATCTTTGTTTATGATTACAAATGTATCATCTACATATCTCAACCATAAATCTATTCCTTTAATTTTTGTTATTATTTCATTGTGTTCGATTGAATCCATAAATATGTCGGCAAGGATGCCCGATATTGGGTCACCCATTGCTAATCCATTCTGTTTATAAATATTATTGTTAAATGTGAAGTAGTTATTGTCTAATACGAACTTTAACAATCTAGTGAATGGAAGTAGAAGAATTCACTAGATTGTTAAAGTTCGTATTAGACAATAACTACTTCACATTTAACAATAATATTTATAAACAGAATGGATTAGCAATGGGTGACCCAATATCGGGCATCCTTGCCGACATATTTATGGATTCAATCGAACACAATGAAATAATAACAAAAATTAAAGGAATAGATTTATGGTTGAGATATGTAGATGATACATTTGTAATCATAAACAAAGATGTCACTAATAGTCAAGAAATCTTAAATAAATTAAATGAAATCGAACCTAATTTGAAATTCACGAAAGAGGACGAAGTCGATAACTCATTGAATTTTCTAGATATAACAGTTACGCGTAAGGTTAACACTTTTGATTTCCAAATATTTAGAAAACCGACACAATCATCTACAACTATAAACAATTCCTCTTTACACCCGAGTTCACATAAACAAGCATCTTTTCACAGTCTAATTTATAGAGCATTTAGAATCCCTCTATCTCCCATGAATTTGAAGAAAGAATTGAATTATATTAGATACCTCGCTAAACAAAATGGTTTCAAAATAGAAATGATCAACAAATTAATCAATAAAATTAAGAACAAATTATCTACGAATCTGATACCAGAAAAGACCAAAAAAACTGAGTATGCTACATTCACTTTTAATAATTCAGCTATACACCAGATTACTAGCGTATTCAAGAAACATAATTTTAATATAGCTTTTAAAACTACTAATACTAACCAGTCCATATTCTTTAATCATAAAAAAGTTAATTATGATAAGAATCGTTATTTAGGATCGGGAGTATACAGACTTAAATGTACTCAGTGTAATTTTTCATATGTTGGACAGACTGGGAGAAATTTTATGACAAGATACATGGAACATGTTAACGCGGAAAAACATAGGAAATACTCAGCGATGAGTTTGCATATGAGGGAGACTGGCCACAGATTTGAATCCATAGAGAAAGACTTAACGATAATTAGAAACATACAAAAAGGAAGAATGCTGAATGAATTAGAAAGTTTATACATCTATTTAGATCAGACGTACAATAAGCAAAAGAATCTCAATGAAACCACGGACAATAAAAGTATGTTACATGAATTAATGCCGAAATTATTAAAGTCAGTCAGTTCGAATAAATTTAGGATACCTAATATATTTAATTCTTCAAACCCTAATACTCCTCCCATACCTACAGATATTAGGCCTACTTTCAGCAATGCAGTTGACTCCGCCCCTTTGTCAGCCTCGTCACATTTGACTCCACCCATCCTCTCCTCCCTTCCGCACTCCCCTATTCCTTCCCCTCCGAGTTCGCTACCGCCTCTGCAGCACAGTTATAACACCAGACTTAGAGCCAACAGACGGGCAGCAACCAACTCAACAGTAGTTAAGAAATAACAACTTCCACTTACATGTAAGTCCTCATCTGTTTCAAAATTATGTAAGACTGAATTCTCTCCTTACGTTCAATTTCTTATTTCTTCTTTTCCTTTTCTTACAGAAAACTTATTTCTGCATCTGTTGACATTTTCTAGCAAGGATTCAGCCATTTTATTACCTACCGGTGCTAACGGCCTCTTACAATTTTTCAATAGATGCTTCTGCCTTACTACGTATTTCATCAACGGCCTTGAAAGATTGTATTCATGACAATCAAGTTTATGCTTGTGTACACGCCCTCATGTCGTTGGCTTTTTATTACTACCACTTTGATTTTCCAATATTTTATATGAACTGTTTTAATTCGAATTTTAATAGAAGTTTTAGTCTCTGACAAGATTATAGTTTAATCATAAGACAGTTTTCCATAGCATCTTTTTATTTTATCATTTTTCACAATTTTATTGTTCTGAATTTAAGAACAGACTAAACTTTTAACTTCCACTTTTTATTTTAGTTGTATTTTTGATGATTGTATTTAACGTCCACTTTTAATTTAGTTGTATTTTTGATTATTGTATTTAGGCTGAAGATGCCCTTAATTGAGGGCGAAACATGTCCCATGTAACTAAGAATTTAATTATGTAACAACTATACGTGATAATATAAGTATTGAATAGGTGGAATAAATTAAAACACCTTTATCATTGTTGAACTGTTAAATTTTCAATACGGACCTAAAATGAGGTTTATAACATGTAATACCTACCTTAGACGAATTAGAGACTTAAGAGCACAGGGCTACAAGATCTTTACAGACGAGACGTGGTGCAGACAGAACCATACTATGAAATATGGGTGGCAAGAAAACGTGATTGAAGCTTTAGAAAACAACTTTGACAACTATAATCTGTACAGAGGGTACATTCAGCAAATTTATGGATGGCGTGGAGGGTTCAAAACACCGTCTGGAGCTGGGAAACGCATCATAATTTTACACATCGGAAGTGAAGAAGGATTCCTTGACGGTGCAGAACTTTGTTTTATTGGCAAGAAAGGCAATGGTGATTACCACAGTGAGATGAACTCGACTCATTATGAAGAATGGTTCACGAAAGTCCTGAGTTTATTGCCTCAAAAGTCGGTTGTCGTTATAGATCAAGCTCCATATCATACGATGGTCGATCCTTCATCTAAAAACCCGAACATGTCATGGCTGAAACCTGAAATTATATCCTGGATAACATCAAAGAATATTTCACTACCACCTGGAGTTGACGATTATAACAAATTAACGAAATCAGAGCTGATTGTCCTTGCCAGGCCTTATTTTCAAACACCGGTAAAGAAGCTGGAACAACTGACTAAACGACTTCGACCAGATGTACAGCTTGTTTGGTTACCAGTGGCCCATTGCGAGCTTAATCCAGTCGAGCTCATTTGGGCTTACGTAAAAGGGAAAATATCAAAAACAAATATGGCTAACACATTAGAAAATGGTAGAGGTATGGAAGCAATTAACGCTTTATGCCGAGAAGCCTTACGTTTCGTCACCCCTGAACTCTGGAAACAATGCATTAAACACGCTAAGAAAATTGAAGACCACTCCTGGGAAAAAGATGGACTGTCTGAAAACGTCCCTTATTTCGAGCCAGTCATAATCAACATGAATGACAGCAGCACCGATTCATCGGAATACAGTGATTTTTCAGACGAAGAAAATTGATAGAATTAAATATTGTAAATATATGTAAATAATAATGCAAATAACTCTTGTAAAAATTGTACAGTGTGATGTTTCTAAATAAGTCAACCATTTTTAAACCTGCCTTTGAAGGTCCAAAGCCCTTATGAGAAAAGGTGATGGGAAGTGGAATTTGTAAGAGGAAATAAAATTAAAGGTTGAAAGTAAACGAAAAGCTGTGTTCGTTGCGCGCGTGATTACTACTGAACACGGCAACACTGCGCCCGATTTCACCACCCGGCCTGCTGTTAATCACACGGTTCGGCGTACACAAAACCTCCTTTCAATATTACTCTTCATAAATTCGGTACCAAACTGTACGGTTACAGTTGTTGTAGTTTCTGATAACCATGGCTGAGTGCTTCAAAACAAGCCCATGTTTGCTGTTGTACGTTTATCCTGGGCTGAGAAAGAGTTGCTTTAGAAAAATGATAAGAACTTTTTTCGGGGTGGTTGAAAAAAATTGCAACTGGAGTATTATACTACAAATACATGTGGTAATAACATATAAAAATTTCATTACCATCAGACAAGTAGTTTTCCTTGTATATATTCCTAAGTGAGCGCTTCCTAGAGAAGCCAAAAACCCGGGCAATATTTATTATAACCACAAATAAAAAATATTTAATGCACGTCGAAAACAATGTGTCTTATATACGCTAATGTAGAATTAAACAAGGAAAACATCGGTATAACTCGCATTGCAATAGGCCTATTGGTTCGTTTGTAATTAAAGCCTAAACTCGAGTGTCCGTAATAAAAAATCCGACAGTAGGGTCGAAACCGGTCCCATTTCTAATTACTATCAAATAAGAATGTAATCACTACATTTCTTTCTCTTATGTATTGAATAGGTTGAACCTCTTTTTCAATTATTTAATTTTTAACGTATAGTAAAGAGGCGGTCGTTTATTGTCAACGAGTTTTGTGTGTGCGTGCACGTGTGAAAAGAAGCAGCGTGGTTACCAGGGTAGTTGCCAGTGGTATCCATTAACTTACTGTTAGGCCGCGAATGCAAGACAACCCTTGAGTTTTCACATGAGATTCTGAGAAAGGGAAAGTCTTTGATTCAGAGAAATACGGTATCATTCCAGA